>NC_142376.1:0-55000 GCF_059441005.1 Hippichthys cyanospilos
CCTAACCCTAACCCTAACCCTAACCCTAACCCTAACCCTAACCCTAACCCTAACCCTAACCCTAACCCAACCCTAACCCTAACCCTAACCCTAACCCTAACCCTAACCCTAACCCTAACCCTAACCCTAACCCTAACCCTAACCCTAACCCTAACCCTAACCCTAACCCTAACCCTAACCCTAACCCTAACCCTAACCCTAACCCTAACCCTAACCCTAACCCTAACCCTAACCCTAACCCTAACCCTAACCCTAACCCTAACCCTAACCCTAACCCTAACCCTAACCCTAACCCTAACCCTAACCCTAACCCTAACCCTAACCCTAACCCTAACCCTAACCCTAACCCTAACCCTAACCCTAACCCTAACCCTAACCCTAACCCTAACCCTAACCCTAACCCTAACCCTAACCCTAACCCTAACCCTAACCCTAACCCTAACCCTAACCCTAACCCTAACCCTAACCCTAACCCTAACCCTAACCCTAACCCTAACCCTAACCCTAACCCTAACCCTAACCCTAACCCTAACCCTAACCCTAACCCTAACCCTAACCCTAACCCTAACCCTAACCCTAACCCTAACCCTAACCCTAACCCTAACCCTAACCCTAACCCTAACCCTAACCCTAACCCTAACCCTAACCCTAACCCTAACCCTAACCCTAACCCTAACCCTAACCCTAACCCTAACCCTAACCCTAACCCTAACCCTAACCCTAACCCTAACCCTAACCCTAACCCTAACCCTAACCCTAACCCTAACCCTAACCCTAACCCTAACCCTAACCCTAACCCTAACCCTAACCCTAACCCTAACCCTAACCCTAACCCTAACCCTAACCCTAACCCTAACCCTAACCCTAACCCTAACCCTAACCCTAACCCTAACCCTAACCCTAACCCTAACCCTAACCCTAACCCTAACCCTAACCCTAACCCTAACCCTAACCCTAACCCTAACCCTAACCCTAACCCTAACCCTAACCCTAACCCTAACCCTAACCCTAACCCTAACCCTAACCCTAACCCTAACCCTAACCCTAACCCTAACCCTAACCCTAACCCTAACCCTAACCCTAACCCTAACCCTAACCCTAACCCTAACCCTAACCCTAACCCTAACCCTAACCCTAACCCTAACCCTAACCCTAACCCTAACCCTAACCCTAACCCTAACCCTAACCCTAACCCTAACCCTAACCCTAACCCTAACCCTAACCCTAACCCTAACCCTAACCCTAACCCTAACCCTAACCCTAACCCTAACCCTAACCCTAACCCTAACCCTAACCCTAACCCTAACCCTAACCCTAACCCTAACCCTAACCCTAACCCTAACCCTAACCCTAACCCTAACCCTAACCCTAACCCTAACCCTAACCCTAACCCTAACCCTAACCCTAACCCTAACCCTAACCCTAACCCTAACCCTAACCCTAACCCTAACCCTAACCCTAACCCTAACCCTAACCCTAACCCTAACCCTAACCCTAACCCTAACCCTAACCCTAACCCTAACCCTAACCCTAACCCTAACCCTAACCCTAACCCTAACCCTAACCCTAACCCTAACCCTAACCCTAACCCTAACCCTAACCCTAACCCTAACCCTAACCCTAACCCTAACCCTAACCCTAACCCTAACCCTAACCCTAACCCTAACCCTAACCCTAACCCTAACCCTAACCCTAACCCTAACCCTAACCCTAACCCTAACCCTAACCCTAACCCTAACCCTAACCCTAACCCTAACCCTAACCCTAACCCTAACCCTAACCCTAACCCTAACCCTAACCCTAACCCTAACCCTAACCCTAACCCTAACCCTAACCCTAACCCTAACCCTAACCCTAACCCTAACCCTAACCCTAACCCTAACCCTAACCCTAACCCTAACCCTAACCCTAACCCTAACCCTAACCCTAACCCTAACCCTAACCCTAACCCTAACCCTAACCCTAACCCTAACCCTAACCCTAACCCTAACCCTAACCCTAACCCTAACCCTAACCCTAACCCTAACCCTAACCCTAACCCTAACCCTAACCCTAACCCTAACCCTAACCCTAACCCTAACCCTAACCCTAACCCTAACCCTAACCCTAACCCTAACCCTAACCCTAACCCTAACCCTAACCCTAACCCTAACCCTAACCCTAACCCTAACCCTAACCCTAACCCTAACCCTAACCCTAACCCTAACCCTAACCCTAACCCTAACCCTAACCCTAACCCTAACCCTAACCCTAACCCTAACCCTAACCCTAACCCTAACCCTAACCCTAACCCTAACCCTAACCCTAACCCTAACCCTAACCCTAACCCTAACCCTAACCCTAACCCTAACCCTAACCCTAACCCTAACCCTAACCCTAACCCTAACCCTAACCCTAACCCTAACCCTAACCCTAACCCTAACCCTAACCCTAACCCTAACCCTAACCCTAACCCTAACCCTAACCCTAACCCTAACCCTAACCCTAACCCTAACCCTAACCCTAACCCTAACCCTAACCCTAACCCTAACCCTAACCCTAACCCTAACCCTAACCCTAACCCTAACCCTAACCCTAACCCTAACCCTAACCCTAACCCTAACCCTAACCCTAACCCTAACCCTAACCCTAACCCTAACCCTAACCCTAACCCTAACCCTAACCCTAACCCTAACCCTAACCCTAACCCTAACCCTAACCCTAACCCTAACCCTAACCCTAACCCTAACCCTAACCCTAACCCTAACCCTAACCCTAACCCTAACCCTAACCCTAACCCTAACCCTAACCCTAACCCTAACCCTAACCCTAACCCTAACCCTAACCCTAACCCTAACCCTAACCCTAACCCTAACCCTAACCCTAACCCTAACCCTAACCCTAACCCTAACCCTAACCCTAACCCTAACCCTAACCCTAACCCTAACCCTAACCCTAACCCTAACCCTAACCCTAACCCTAACCCTAACCCTAACCCTAACCCTAACCCTAACCCTAACCCTAACCCTAACCCTAACCCTAACCCTAACCCTAACCCTAACCCTAACCCTAACCCTAACCCTAACCCTAACCCTAACCCTAACCCTAACCCTAACCCTAACCCTAACCCTAACCCTAACCCTAACCCTAACCCTAACCCTAACCCTAACCCTAACCCTAACCCTAACCCTAACCCTAACCCTAACCCTAACCCTAACCCTAACCCTAACCCTAACCCTAACCCTAACCCTAACCCTAACCCTAACCCTAACCCTAACCCTAACCCTAACCCTAACCCTAACCCTAACCCTAACCCTAACCCTAACCCTAACCCTAACCCTAACCCTAACCCTAACCCTAACCCTAACCCTAACCCTAACCCTAACCCTAACCCTAACCCTAACCCTAACCCTAACCCTAACCCTAACCCTAACCCTAACCCTAACCCTAACCCTAACCCTAACCCTAACCCTAACCCTAACCCTAACCCTAACCCTAACCCTAACCCTAACCCTAACCCTAACCCTAACCCTAACCCTAACCCTAACCCTAACCCTAACCCTAACCCTAACCCTAACCCTAACCCTAACCCTAACCCTAACCCTAACCCTAACCCTAACCCTAACCCTAACCCTAACCCTAACCCTAACCCTAACCCTAACCCTAACCCTAACCCTAACCCTAACCCTAACCCTAACCCTAACCCTAACCCTAACCCTAACCCTAACCCTAACCCTAACCCTAACCCTAACCCTAACCCTAACCCTAACCCTAACCCTAACCCTAACCCTAACCCTAACCCTAACCCTAACCCTAACCCTAACCCTAACCCTAACCCTAACCCTAACCCTAACCCTAACCCTAACCCTAACCCTAACCCTAACCCTAACCCTAACCCTAACCCTAACCCTAACCCTAACCCTAACCCTAACCCTAACCCTAACCCTAACCCTAACCCTAACCCTAACCCTAACCCTAACCCTAACCCTAACCCTAACCCTAACCCTAACCCTAACCCTAACCCTAACCCTAACCCTAACCCTAACCCTAACCCTAACCCTAACCCTAACCCTAACCCTAACCCTAACCCTAACCCTAACCCTAACCCTAACCCTAACCCTAACCCTAACCCTAACCCTAACCCTAACCCTAACCCTAACCCTAACCCTAACCCTAACCCTAACCCTAACCCTAACCCTAACCCTAACCCTAACCCTAACCCTAACCCTAACCCTAACCCTAACCCTAACCCTAACCCTAACCCTAACCCTAACCCTAACCCTAACCCTAACCCTAACCCTAACCCTAACCCTAACCCTAACCCTAACCCTAACCCTAACCCTAACCCTAACCCTAACCCTAACCCTAACCCTAACCCTAACCCTAACCCTAACCCTAACCCTAACCCTAACCCTAACCCTAACCCTAACCCTAACCCTAACCCTAACCCTAACCCTAACCCTAACCCTAACCCTAACCCTAACCCTAACCCTAACCCTAACCCTAACCCTAACCCTAACCCTAACCCTAACCCTAACCCTAACCCTAACCCTAACCCTAACCCTAACCCTAACCCTAACCCTAACCCTAACCCTAACCCTAACCCTAACCCTAACCCTAACCCTAACCCTAACCCTAACCCTAACCCTAACCCTAACCCTAACCCTAACCCTAACCCTAACCCTAACCCTAACCCTAACCCTAACCCTAACCCTAACCCTAACCCTAACCCTAACCCTAACCCTAACCCTAACCCTAACCCTAACCCTAACCCTAACCCTAACCCTAACCCTAACCCTAACCCTAACCCTAACCCTAACCCTAACCCTAACCCTAACCCTAACCCTAACCCTAACCCTAACCCTAACCCTAACCCTAACCCTAACCCTAACCCTAACCCTAACCCTAACCCTAACCCTAACCCTAACCCTAACCCTAACCCTAACCCTAACCCTAACCCTAACCCTAACCCTAACCCTAACCCTAACCCTAACCCTAACCCTAACCCTAACCCTAACCCTAACCCTAACCCTAACCCTAACCCTAACCCTAACCCTAACCCTAACCCTAACCCTAACCCTAACCCTAACCCTAACCCTAACCCTAACCCTAACCCTAACCCTAACCCTAACCCTAACCCTAACCCTAACCCTAACCCTAACCCTAACCCTAACCCTAACCCTAACCCTAACCCTAACCCTAACCCTAACCCTAACCCTAACCCTAACCCTAACCCTAACCCTAACCCTAACCCTAACCCTAACCCTAACCCTAACCCTAACCCTAACCCTAACCCTAACCCTAACCCTAACCCTAACCCTAACCCTAACCCTAACCCTAACCCTAACCCTAACCCTAACCCTAACCCTAACCCTAACCCTAACCCTAACCCTAACCCTAACCCTAACCCTAACCCTAACCCTAACCCTAACCCTAACCCTAACCTAACCCTAACCCTAACCCTAACCCTCTAACCCTAACCCTAACCCTCTAACCCTAACCCTAACCCTAACCCTAACCCTAACCCTAACCCTAACCCTAACCCTAACCCTAACCCTAACCCTAACCCATAGAATCTGCAGTCGACAAGAGGATTTTTGGAAGGCGACAAGGACGCTCTTCACGGTTTTGCGTAAAAGAGGATACACTAGATGCGAACTGAGAAACGCGCTAAAAACTTACCGGACCCCGAAGGAAAGGGGACACCCGGAGGAAGGCCAATGCATTCCCTTGGTGACCACCTACTCTAAACAGAGCGCGGAAGTAAACCGCCGATGCAGGGCGAACTTCCGAATGTTCCTGGGGCCTCTGAAAGGGGTGGGTGACAAAAAGTTGATCGCGGCCTACAGAAAGAACCCGAATCTGGGGGATCTGTTGGTCCGAGGCAAAATGACACCCGAACACGGAACAAGGAAGGCAAGGGCACCGCCAGAATACCGGTCACTCACCTTTGTCAGAAACCAACGAAGTGGTCGAATAATAAAATTACCATCCGTCCGCGAACCGTGGAGGGCAAACTGCGTGTACCTGATAAGATGCGAAAAGTGCGGGATGATGTATGTGGGGGAGACGGGACACTCACTGCGAACCCGACTTTACCAACATAGACACTGCATCAGAAAAGGTAGAAAACTGCACACCAGACTGGGAAGACATTTTGCAATCCATGACATCCAGCACCTAAAATGCAGGACGCTACAGGTGGGCCCATTATGGGACCGCGATGCGCGCAGAAGGGCTGAGAGAGAATGGATCCGCAGACTCGATACCAGACACCCATTCGGACTGAACGAGGACTAGAGCGGAACATTGAGACTTCTACACAACGACGGAACGCGGGATGGGAGTAATGGTAAGACTGCCAGGTTGACTAATTTGCTAATCAGTTCGGGGGATACGGGGGACCTCCGGCCCCAGTCCTAAACTTAACCGCCGCAGTGGATAGCCTAATTTACCTATCGCATCGGGGGAACCGTGGGGGACTCCCTGTCCGACCCAAATCCTAACCTCAACCGTTTCTGGGGAGGTTGCCTAATTTACCAACCACTTCGGACCCCCAACCCGGAGCCTAATTTAACAACCGTATCGGGGGTACCGTGGGGGACTCCCTGTCCGACCCAAATCCTAACCTCAACCGTTACAGGGGAGGTTGCCTAATTTACCAACCAGGTCGGAGCGTTTCTGGGGAGGTTGCCTAATTTACCAACCACTTCGGACCCCCAACCCGGCGCCTAATTTAACAACCGTATCGGGGGTACCGTGGGGGACTCCCTGTCCGATTCAAATCCTAACCTCAACCGTTACTGGGGAGGTTACCTAATTTACCAACCAGGTCGGATCTCCAACCCGGCAATCTAATTTACTAACCCTATCGGGGGAACCGTGGGGGACTACCTGTCCGGTCCAAATCCTAACCTCAACCGTTAATGGGGAGGTTGCGAAATAACAAAATAACCCCCCGTCCCTAAACCCAACGACCGCGGGGGCCGCGCGGGGGCCGCGCCAACCGCACTGGGGGAGTCGCGATGGCCACCCTTTCCGGTCCTAATTCTGATTCTAATTCTTATTTTGACCACCAAGGGGGTTGCCGAATTTGCCAACTGTTTCGGGGGGGTACAGGGGAACCTCCACTCCACACCCACAAAAAACTCTTAGTCCTCCTCTCTCCATATAGACGACAAAATGAAATTAAATAGAATGAAATTAGGTAAAATACAATCAAAGCAATGTAAAATACAATCAAATAAAATACAACAAAATGATATAAAACAATGTAAAATAAAATAGAATACATTAAATTAAACAATACCAACCAAACCAGATCTTTGACAGCGCAGTGCGGACGACGGTCCAACGACCGAGCGGCGGGAACGGAGGTACCGACCACCGATCCCAGCGACCGAACGGACAGAAACACGCTCCAATAAAGAAAGGTGAAATATGAGAGAGAGAAGTCTTGCGGTGCGTTGCCCAAAACGACTAGAAGATTGACCGGTATAGGTGAAAACGGGGATCCTCCCCAGCTCGTACACATCCCGAACCCCCTGAGATAAACGCGATAGGCGGCCTCCGGGGAGACGGGAAACGTAGGACCTCAAGAGCCAAAAATACAGCGGGCGCAACCCCGTGGGGGAGCTGAAATTGGACAAATGAAGGGATTCGAAGCGTCCCCAGTGTGGAGCGTGCGCTACGAGGTAGGGCTTCGGCCTCAACTCGGATCCTTTCCCAAAAACCTAACCCGCCTGGGCCTGCTGGGGCTCGTTAGAATCCCTTCCATTGTCCGGGCCTGCGTAACCCGGCTAGAGGCGGACGAGTGGACCAACAAGGATGAAGAGGACAAAATCAAAAAAGGTCTAA
The DNA here is from genome assembly GCF_059441005.1 of Hippichthys cyanospilos. NCBI lineage: Eukaryota > Metazoa > Chordata > Actinopteri > Syngnathiformes > Syngnathidae > Hippichthys > Hippichthys cyanospilos. The sequence continues at coordinate 7,837 of NC_142376.1, forward strand.
ACGCAAAACCGCGTGGACTCATCAATTAACGGTTATAAATTCAAGTAAAACAAACAAAAGGCCACATTGCGCGCATAAAATTAGAATGCTTACTAACTAAAAGGGATTATGGTCCAGCAAAGAAAGAATAATCGAAATGGTTCAGAGTAACACTGGAAATAAACGACTAAGGAAAACTAAAAGCTTTTCTCAAAAAAATGGAAACCCCCGACGAAAAGATGACACAAATAAACAAACACCAACACAAGGTACGCATAAAGATTTGGACGCAATCCAGCTATATAAATGAATAATAAAATAATACAATAAAAATAAAATAATAAATAAAGAAAGAAAGAAAATAATTAATTAATAAATTAATAAATAAATAAATAAATAAATAAATAAATAAATAAAATAATGTTAGCCATAGATCCGACGACCATATTTCGAATACAAAGTGAATAGTGGAATGAAGAAGGGAAACGTGAGAACATTGAAATCTAAATTGCTAATGGAGATGGTGGGAATAACAAACTATACATGATAATAGAAATACGTTGATAATAATACGATATAGAAGGCCACAAAATGTATGAACGCGGGGGTGGGGACAGATGAGCGGGGGGGTGGGATATTATACTATTTACATTTTTTATATATAAAAGGAAAAAAGATACGAATGGGGTACGTTGTGGGGAAGGTCATTTTCAAAAGAGAGGAAAATTACGTCGAAAATGTACGGGGATAACGTAAATGATAAACCAAAACAAATGAACGACGTGGAGAAACGGATATTCTCGGAACGTTTCTACGCACGTCTTGAATGACGTAGGTCTTTGTTTACATGTAGGGGAGGGGAGGGTACTAACGAAAGTGACGTTGGGTAAAACAACGTGAATCTTCGGGTGGTTCCGGTTGAAATCGGAAGACCTCGAACGGCGGGGGAAGGGACAACATGAGTTAATCGGACGACGTAAAAACTTTACAACGATGAGGTTTTTTTAAATTAATCAATGTTAAATAGATGAAAATAAAAATAAATATAAAAATAAATTAAAAAAGAACATAAGGAAATGTTCCAAATACATACGTGGTGACAAACGGGATATCTCTAGGGGGAGGGCCGGTCTGGTAGCAAAATACGTCCATAAATGTACGGTATTTACGTGGTTACTTACCCAAAACGGACGGGCTACGTGGAAAATCGATATTCTCGGAACGTTGCTACGTAAGTCTCGGATGACGCAGCCTCCTGTTTACATGTAGGGGCGGGGAGGGCGCTAACGTAAATGACGTCGGGTGGAACAACGTGACACTTCGGGTATTCTCGACCAAAATCGGCATGTCTCGACCGGGGCAGAAGGGACAACATGGGTTAATCGAACGACGCGAGGACCAAACATACGAGGAGATGAAAAGTTGGTTTAAGATTTACCACGAATATGTAGGGGTCTATGTATGGTTAAAACAAAAGGATAGGAATGTGTACATGTGTATGCAGACATAGGTGCAGGTGCGGATGTGTAGGTGTAAAGGAAAAATATATAAAAGCGTACCGTTTATCAGCCGACGAGCGCGTAATAAAAATAAAAATTAAAATTAAAAAAATAAAAATAAAAATAAAAGGAATGACAAATACAACCACTTAGATGTTTAACGCAGAACGTAGAGGAATTGGACAAGCGAGGATGACCGAAAAGCACATTTAATGAATGCACATTAAAAATAACAGAGTAACTTAAAACGGAGTAAAAAATCACTGAACCTGCGCATGCGCGAGAAGGGTCGGCAACTAGGAACTGGGACGGTAGAGGGCGATAGCGAAGGGATCCCTAGGACACCGGACCCCGGAGGGAGTAGAAGAAGGGACGGCGGAAGTCCAGCCGAAAGAGAAGACGAGTTGAGAGCGGGACTTACGAACAATCTGTATATCATCACGACAGCTACCACGCAAGGTGAGATGGAGGAAGAACCCTGCTCGCCGTAAGGAATCAACGGACGGCGCGACGGACACCGGGAACAGGCAAGTAACGCGAAAACTACGCGAATGAAAGCGAGATATCGGAGAGCAAATGTTATTAGCATTGGGCGGCTAACGGGAATGCTCGAGGGCCCGATGCTAACGTAGCTTACGTACCGCACCTACGCAACGTAACGAAACCGGTGCTATTATAAGCGGGACACGGAGAGGAAGTGTAAAAACGTTGTTTATGGTAAAGTCCCGACACCTCTGATGACACGCCAACATGACACCCTCCGTAAAAAATTCCGCGAATGACTGATAACGCCGCCGCATCGGGGCACCGGGCGGAGGAAGGCTAATGGGCTAACTAGCGTGGGCTAATAAGGCCTAGATGCTAGGGTGCGCGCCGAAACCACGGCCGCTCGAACTCCCCGCCGCGGATAGCCGTAAAGATGAACTCAACTGAACCGCGTGCGCAGACTCGTTAAGGGAGGGTTACCACGTACAGCCCGGGCGTTTTATTTTATTTTTTCACGCCCAATGACCACGCTAAATAGGTACCTCCACGAGCATCCAGTGCTACCGCTACACCGAGGCGAGAGTGGAACATGGCGACGAATGGTTGAAAGGGAGAGTGATTTTTGTGACACTCCTCGCCGGTTTCTCGTAAATCGGACGAAACCGGCAACCGCTACAAAGAACGCCAAAACGGAATGGAAGTGGTGAAGGTTAACGGGACCGGTCTGTGGACAAACATCCACGGGCCGGAAAACCTGGCACGAGCTACCTCCCACTAACCACCCTCGCGAGAGGAGCGGAACTGGAACAAGAACGCACAATGATGATGGAACTCGGATGGGAAGATGTCGGAAGGGTGGACGTAGACGACCTGTGGCCGGAGTGCGCTACCCTGACATCCCCGCCGGATCAACGCGAACGGGCGAGATCCGAAAGCACCAAGCTCGAGGACGGAGAAGGGGAGAAGGCAAATGACCGTAAGGTAACAAACTAACGAATGCATATGTATATATATGTGTGTATATACCTCTCTTTGTTGATCAGCAACACGGGGGAGGCCTCCCCCGCCAACTTAGAGCACATGACAACACGACGAAGGATGCTGCAGTCGCCGGTGGCTGGGCATGGTGCAGTTGCCTGATGAAGTCCTAAGGTGGACGAAACGCGTCGCGACGACCTGCCCAGCCAACCCGACTGGTTGACTAGTCCACCGCCGCCGGCCGACTGCGAAAGGAACGAGAGAGGAGTTTCGACGGAAAGGGACACAGGTGATAACTTCAGGCTTATGGTAGAGAGCTCCAACACCCGCCCCCGGACGAACGCAAGATGAGCGCCACGGGGAGAAGGAGTCGGAGTCACAGAGCAGCCCCAATAAAGCTATTAGTGTTGTACCTGTGTTCCGATAATTAATGCCCGCCGTTGTTTAGCGTGCATGTCCGAACAAAACGACGTGGAGTGAGGCACAAACTCTTACGGGCTCGTCGCCGCGCAAGCGAGGGAAACGCGGGGGCGCGCCTGCGCACACATACACACACACCACACGCTGAAGGGAAGACACATACAAGGGAGAAAGGAGCTGGACGAGGACGACGGCTGCAGGAGAGGACGAACGTGCCAGGAAGACGAGGCACCATCCGGGATGGAATGGCCAAAGAGGAAGAGAGCCGATGGACGCCTGGGACCGAGGGTTGTGAGTGGTTGCACAATTACACGTATGAAATGGAACAATACTGACACACAAATGATTACATGATATGCAAATGAGCGCGCGCGGGAAACTGGTAAAATGAATAACATAATACAAAATTAATTAAATAATGACGGTGTAGGAGGAATAATAACAAACTCTAATATAAATAGATAAAAGGTAAAGTATGCATGGCAAGAACGTGACGGAAAGCATATGTATATATATATATACAAAAACATTTTTCTCTGTCTTTCCCGGGGTGAACGGTGAGTGGGACTCGGGAGGTCGTTGGGCGGTCTCCAGTGGTTAGCGTGGGGACTGCGACTTCCTAGATAGAAAAATTCAAATGGCAAATGTCTATTCCTACCAAATTGTTCTTCATATGCTAATTTTCTGCGGTAAAAAACCCCCCCTTTTTTTAACTGGGAGAGACGTACCGAGTCCCGAACACTGACCAACCCAATTAATAAACGATGAGATATTTTTTATTAAAAAAAATACAAAAATACTATAATATTAAAACACAAAAAGGGAACAAAATACCTGATAAGTTAATACAATTGCCTCTTAATCGAAAACGTTTTCGGAATACCTAACAATTTTGGAATCTAATACGTGATCAATAACTTTTGGTGTGGGAGTGGGTGTGTGGGGGGGCGGGCTTGGGACGGGGATGTCAAGGGTCAAAGGGTGGAGGGATAACAAACGCGCGAAGTACCTACCGCGGAGCTAACGAAGGGCGCAGTACGCACGGAGTTGGACGCAGTACGCACGGAGTTCGGCACAGTTCCTACGGTGTTTTGCGCACGACAGTAAGTACTATACGGACTAGGCTTGACGGTGTTAAAAAAGCACGATAAGAATGGCAAGTTGGCGCGGGAATTGGGAGGGGAATGGGAGGAGACGCCGACGTGTTTTCTCGAGCTCGGAAGACAGGAGCGGATTTACTCGGGATAGAGGGAACCCGTCCCACTGGGACACATGGAACGAATACTCTCCGTCCGGAGGAATGCGAAGGGGACGGTCGGCGACCCGCGGGAGCGAGAGAAGCGGACGCACTCGCCACCCGGATGATTATAATGAGCCGCGACCTATGGGCGAACGCCGGGTGAGAATAATGACGACGCCAGACGGATGGGATGAGACTCCGTCTCCCCCGCGAAGAGCTTCGCGCGCAAGACGGTACGTCCCAAGCCACAAACGGCGACGTGATAACGCACGAGATGAAACGGGGAGCCGTGACCGAATGCCAGGTGACCGAAGCGGTCCCAGCCCACGCAAGATCCCGAAAAGGGACGGGGGCCGAGCACAACCACCCCGAGGAGGAGGAGGACGGAGACAAAAGCGGCCGCGGGAGTTTGAACAAAAAGAGAGGGCAGTGAGCGAATCGCTTCGAGTTCAGATCAGGGCGTTTTACGCCCTCATCCGAATGACCCACCACGCGTCCAAAATCGCAGCCAGAGAGGAGGACGAGGACCGGTCCTCCACTTTCGCAAGAGTGGAAGCTTTCCTGAAGGATGTGGTCAAACCGGCGGGACTGACTGACGCGACCCGACGCAAGCTGGAGGGGAACGCGAGGGGATGGGTTCGAAACACGGAGAAAGTCCTGAAAAAGCACTATGCGGATGAAGTGAAACGGTTTCGTCGGAGGGCGGCGGAGACACTGGACGAGGATTGGCCCATAGCCTTCGACGTGGCGAAACGGTGGGCCCGGAAACGACTGGGTCGGGCGTTGGAGGAGGAAACACTGGCAGAGATCAAGAGCGTTCTCCGAATTTTGGCATCGGAAAAAGTGACGGGGGGGAGAAAAGGAACGCCAGAGAGGCCAATGGACTGGGAGGCTGGAGGATCGAAGACCAAAGGTTTGGACCGAAGCTCAACACCGACGGGGACCCAGGCCGAACCCTCACGAACCGCAGGCAAGACCGAATCGTCATGGAGACCCGTCCCGGCGCCGAGAAAACTGTTGGCAAAAAAGCCAACCCCGGGGCGAGAGGGTGAGAAGAGACCGACGGACGGAATCGACGCCCGAAAGGAAGGGCCGACCCCAACGCCGAGACGACGGGACGAGGACCTAGCCGAAGTATGGAATGTGGAGGCTCATGGTTCGAACCGACCGGCTGAGGTTCGGGGATCCGCCCGAACTGGATTGAGCTGGAGGGAGGAACCCTCCCTCTCTGTCTCGGGGGATGACAACGACAGCCTGAATAGCCTGAGCCAAAGCGTCTGCCTTCTGGACTTCCTGGATTGGGAAGAGATGGAAGGGGTGGAAGGACCATCTTCGACTCCTCCGAAAGACGACGGAGCGGGAGACCCGTCCCCCGGAAAACCAACTAGGGATACACCACAGCCCGAACGAGAAGGAGGAGAAGGGACGACGGGGGACGCGGAGATAAGGGAGGTAAGGGCGCGCGAATCCGGCGGAGAGGGACAATCGAACCCCCCGCCGGTAGTGGAGGGGACCCTGACGCGCAGGAGCGGACCTCCCCCGCTGGACGGAAACGAGGACACGGACCAGAGGGAGGGGGCGCGTTGGTCCACTCCGACGGTCCCCAACCGGGGAGCTGACAAAACGCAGAGGGTGATGTGCCACCCGCCCAGCCTCAGGAAGATGATTGATTGGAGTGTGACGCCACGGCGGCAGCAGATGATTCTGGGGGACTCGAACTTGATAAGAATACCAGACTTCCACTACCCCGATGTACAGGTGGACGGTTACCCCGGGGCATCGTTCCGGCATTTGACTTCAATTCTGGAGAAGGGCGAAACGGAGATGAGCGTCCGCGAGGTGATCCTGGCAGCGGGAATAAATCATAGGTCCCAGGCGGCGCAAGGAACTGCAGTCAAACAGATCCAGCAGGCCAGGAGGGCTGCCAGAATCCGCTTCCCGAGAGCAAGGGTTTGGGTGCCAGTGATTAACTACGCCCAGACTTTGCCACAGGATCAGCGGGACACGCTTGCAGCCATCAATAGGTACATAAAGGACAACTGTCCATTTGTGCCGCCGTTACCGTCGGAGGATTTCCGTACCACGAGGGACCAGATCCACTGGACGATGGACACGGCACGGAAGATGATGAACCATTGGATGAGCTTTTTGGCCCGACAGACGGGACTGGGACATCATTGGAGAGGTGCGACATGCAACGACGGTAAGCCACTTTACCATTCTTCGGGGCTCGCGAGGGGTTGCGGGGATACGGCGAGTTTAACAGCGGCACCGGAAATGACCGCAAAAGGCGACGTCCCGGTTTGGCCGTTAAATTTTCGCCGACAGGTAGAAAAGACCGGAGGACGGCTCAACAACAGGGTCGACACCTCGATCCGGAGGGTGGCCGCGAAGGGGACGCGTTTATTTATCGGGAAGAACGTAAACTTGGGGTCGAATGGGACAAGGGATGGCGCGACGAAAATAGCTACGGGGACGGAGACGGACGCGATGGGAGATAACTCGGGAAACGCGGAAGTGCAAACGGAATCGGGGCGGGGGACGACGGGAATATCAACGTCAATTCCTAAAATCACTGACGGGGTTCTCGTGCTAGCGGACAACTTCGCCCTGTCACCGGACCAGCGTCGACTCCTGCAAAAAGGTCTGACTTTTGTCCCTGCGCGGAACATTGACCGGGACCAAAAAATGCGGATGTTACACGACTTACAGACGTACCACCGCAGACTTTTGCTAACCGCAAGATTCAGGGGCAAGCGCGCGCGTCGAGCGGTGCCGTTCACTTCCGGGTCGGAGTGGACGCCCACGTTGACCAGTGTCCCGGCCGATGTTGGGCGAACGGTGAGGGCGGACGCGTACGCCCTCGCCACAGTGGACTGGGGAGCAAGGAACCGAAACAACCTCACGGCGGGTGAGCTCGTCGCCCTCAGACAACTCAAAAACGAAAACCGTGTGGTCATAAAACCAGCGGACAAGGGCAGCGTGGTGGTCATCATGGATAGGGATCGCTATGTCTGGGAGGCAAAAAGACAGCTCGAAAACCCCAAATATTACAGGAGGTTGCGGGAACCCATATTCTGGGAAACGGTACCGATGGTAAGGCAAATTCTGGAGGAACTGCGCAAGGGTGGCTTTATTGATGGTAAGCAAGCGCAATACCTTCGGGGCCCTCCGGACCCCAGACCCAGAATTTTCTACCTGCTCCCCAAAATCCACAAGGATCCGGCGTCCTGGAGCAAACCCTTTCGGATACCTCCAGGACGTCCAATCGTTTCCGACTGCGATAGCGAAACATATAGAATCGCGGAGTACTTGGAGGCCCACCTTAATCCAATATCAACTAGACACCCCAGCTACATAAAGGACACGTACGACTTTTTGGACAAAATTCGTGGTCTACAGATCCCGCAAAACGCGCTACTTTTCACAATAGACGTTGACAGCCTGTACACGAATATTGAAACAACGGCGGGCATACGGGCTGTACGACAATGGATGGCCCGATACCCTGACCCGAATCGGCCGGATGACGCGTTACTCAGACTGCTAGAAATTAATTTGACGAGAAATGATTTTGAATTCGACTCGCAATATTTCCTGCAGATCTGCGGGACGGCGATGGGCAAAAAATTCGCGCCGTCCTACGCGAACATTTATATGGCCAACTGGGAGGAGGCGGCCCTAGCTGCGGCCGAGAAGAAACCGGTACAATATTATCGATTTCTGGACGACGTCTGGGGAGTGTGGGCGCATTCGGTGGAGGAATTCACAAAATTCGTGGCTCATCTCAATACGTTCCACAGCTCCATCACGGTCAAATCCAAACTACACGACACTCAAGTGGACTTCCTGGACGTTACCACGTTCAAGGGCCCGGAGTTCGAAACCACATCCGTACTGGACTTCAAGGTCCATTTCAAAGAAACGGACACCCACGCCTTATTATGGAGGTCCAGTTTGCACCCTCCCCACACGTTCAGGGGCATAATCAAATCGCAGCTACTCAGGTTTCATAGAATCTGCAGTCGACAAGAGGATTTTTGGAAGGCGACAAGGACGCTCTTCACGGTTTTGCGTAAAAGAGGATACACTAGATGCGAACTGAGAAACGCGCTAAAAACTTACCGGACCCCGAAGGAAAGGGGACACCCGGAGGAAGGCCAATGCATTCCCTTGGTGACCACCTACTCTAAACAGAGCGCGGAAGTAAACCGCCGATGCAGGGCGAACTTCCGAATGTTCCTGGGGCCTCTGAAAGGGGTGGGTGACAAAAAGTTGATCGCGGCCTACAGAAAGAACCCGAATCTGGGGGATCTGTTGGTCCGAGGCAAAATGACACCCGAACACGGAACAAGGAAGGCAAGGGCACCGCCAGAATACCGGTCACTCACCTTTGTCAGAAACCAACGAAGTGGTCGAATAATAAAATTACCATCCGTCCGCGAACCGTGGAGGGCAAACTGCGTGTACCTGATAAGATGCGAAAAGTGCGGGATGATGTATGTGGGGGAGACGGGACACTCACTGCGAACCCGACTTTACCAACATAGACACTGCATCAGAAAAGGTAGAAAACTGCACACCAGACTGGGAAGACATTTTGCAATCCATGACATCCAGCACCTAAAATGCAGGACGCTACAGGTGGGCCCATTATGGGACCGCGATGCGCGCAGAAGGGCTGAGAGAGAATGGATCCGCAGACTCGATACCAGACACCCATTCGGACTGAACGAGGACTAGAGCGGAACATTGAGACTTCTACACAACGACGGAACGCGGGATGGGAGTAATGGTAAGACTGCCAGGTTGACTAATTTGCTAATCAGTTCGGGGGATACGGGGGACCTCCGGCCCCAGTCCTAAACTTAACCGCCGCAGTGGATAGCCTAATTTACCTATCGCATCGGGGGAACCGTGGGGGACTCCCTGTCCGACCCAAATCCTAACCTCAACCGTTTCTGGGGAGGTTGCCTAATTTACCAACCACTTCGGACCCCCAACCCGGAGCCTAATTTAACAACCGTATCGGGGGTACCGTGGGGGACTCCCTGTCCGACCCAAATCCTAACCTCAACCGTTACAGGGGAGGTTGCCTAATTTACCAACCAGGTCGGAGCGTTTCTGGGGAGGTTGCCTAATTTACCAACCACTTCGGACCCCCAACCCGGCGCCTAATTTAACAACCGTATCGGGGGTACCGTGGGGGACTCCCTGTCCGATTCAAATCCTAACCTCAACCGTTACTGGGGAGGTTACCTAATTTACCAACCAGGTCGGATCTCCAACCCGGCAATCTAATTTACTAACCCTATCGGGGGAACCGTGGGGGACTACCTGTCCGGTCCAAATCCTAACCTCAACCGTTAATGGGGAGGTTGCGAAATAACAAAATAACCCCCCGTCCCTAAACCCAACGACCGCGGGGGCCGCGCGGGGGCCGCGCCAACCGCACTGGGGGAGTCGCGATGGCCACCCTTTCCGGTCCTAATTCTGATTCTAATTCTTATTTTGACCACCAAGGGGGTTGCCGAATTTGCCAACTGTTTCGGGGGGGTACAGGGGAACCTCCACTCCACACCCACAAAAAACTCTTAGTCCTCCTCTCTCCATATAGACGACAAAATGAAATTAAATAGAATGAAATTAGGTAAAATACAATCAAAGCAATGTAAAATACAATCAAATAAAATACAACAAAATGATATAAAACAATGTAAAATAAAATAGAATACATTAAATTAAACAATACCAACCAAACCAGATCTTTGACAGCGCAGTGCGGACGACGGTCCAACGACCGAGCGGCGGGAACGGAGGTACCGACCACCGATCCCAGCGACCGAACGGACAGAAACACGCTCCAATAAAGAAAGGTGAAATATGAGAGAGAGAAGTCTTGCGGTGCGTTGCCCAAAACGACTAGAAGATTGACCGGTATAGGTGAAAACGGGGATCCTCCCCAGCTCGTACACATCCCGAACCCCCTGAGATAAACGCGATAGGCGGCCTCCGGGGAGACGGGAAACGTAGGACCTCAAGAGCCAAAAATACAGCGGGCGCAACCCCGTGGGGGAGCTGAAATTGGACAAATGAAGGGATTCGAAGCGTCCCCAGTGTGGAGCGTGCGCTACGAGGTAGGGCTTCGGCCTCAACTCGGATCCTTTCCCAAAAACCTAACCCTAACCCTAACCCTAACCCTCTAACCCTAACCCTAACCCTAACCCTAACCCTAACCCTAACCCTAACCCTAACCCTAAACCCTAACCCTAACCCTAACCCTAACCCTAACCCTAACCCTAACCCTAACCAACCCTATTCCTTATCCTAATCCCAACCCTATTCCTTATCCTGATCCCAACCCTATTCCTTATCCTAATCCCAACCCTATTCCTTATCCTAATCCCAACCCTATTCCTTATCCTAATCCCAACCCTATTCCTTATCCTAATCCCAACCCTGTTCCTTATCCTAATCCCAACCCTAAAAACCCGACCCTAATCCCTTCCCTTATCCCAAACCTAATTCCAACCCTTATTCCAGCCCCAATCCCAACCCTAATCCCATCCCTGACCCTCATCCTAATCCCAACCCTAATCCCCATTTCCCTGGGTCGGTCTTACTTCCCATTTGAGCCCTGAAACGAACATCAGTCAGGGCTCGGGGAGTTAGGACGAGGACCTGAAGCAAAGGCAAAAGGGTTTCAAGGTAAGTAGAAGGATTGGAAGGACAACACAGGTAAGTGAAGTTGTACAACGGAGCAACAAGAAGGTTCGTCGGGGGACAGCGGATGAGAAGAGAAACAGGTAAGTGAAGACAACATTCGGTGGAAAAAAGTAAAAAAACAGAGCGACAGGATGAAGTGGACTTTCACGGACGGACCACAGGAGGCACTGTGAGGAAAGATCCTCACTTGGATAAAAAAATCATTTGCGCACTTCCGCAAAACGCCATTTGGACATCGGAACTTAAAGAGTGAGGACAGGAGGGAGATAGTACAACGGAGCAACAAGAGGATTCGTCGGGGACAGCGGATGAGAAGAGAACCAGGTAAGTGAAGACAACATTCGGTGAAAAAAAGAAAAAAACAGAGCGACAGGATGAAGTGGACTTTCACGGACGGACCACGGGAGGCACTGTGAGGAAAGATCCTCACTTGGATAAAAAAACGTTTGCGCACTTCCGCAAAACGCCATTTGGACAACGGAACTGGAAGAGGGAGGACAGGAGGAGCAACGGGGGAGACAACGTAATAAAACAACGCACAACCACAAAAAAAGAGGGGAAGCACGTTGGGGAAAGATCCCCATTCGGACAAAGACGTCTACGTAGTTTCGTAGGACGTCATGTTGACAATGGAAAAGAAAAAAAGAGGAAGGACAAGTGGAGCGACGGGGGAGACAATGGAATAAAACACCGCGCAACAATAAAAACGGAAGAGGAACGACGAGGAATTCATCAAAAAAGATGGATCAACAAATTCGTCGTGGGACAATTGATAAGAAGAGGAGCAGGTAAGTGAGCAAACATCACACAGCATGTTCAGCAATCAGATAAGAAGAGAAATTCAAGCCAAAAACTGGGAGCAACAGGAAAAACACCGCACAACAATAAAAACGGAAGAGGAACGACGAGGAATTCATCAAGAGGTAAGTGAAGATAAAATTTCTTACAACAACAAAAACACAAGAAAAACGACAAGGGATTGATCAACACAAGAATAAAAGATGGATCAACAAATTCGTCGTGGGACAATTGATAAGAAGAGGGGCAGGTAAGTGGGCACATCACACGGCATGCTCAACAATCAGATAAGAAGAGAAATTCAAGCCAAAAACTGGGAGCAACAGGAGGAAGTGCACTTCTCGAATGGGCCGCAAGAGGGCACTGTGGGGAAAGATCCCCACTCCTATAAAAGCGCCTGCGCACGTCCGCAAGGAGCCATTTGGACGACGGAGCTCGAAGAGGAAGGACGTGAGGAGCCACAACACAGTAAGAAAAGACAACTTTGCAACAATACATGGACACAAGCCAGGAACTGATCACCCCTGGCTGGGTCGCCCAAGGGAGGGTGTCTGGAGATTAAAGACCCGAAACACCCGATGAACTTGGGTTCTCCACTGATGATGTGTCCTAAAATTACCTCGTCGACGGACGAGGGCCAAAGCTAATGTGGCTAACGGCAAGTTAGCTGAATACATTAAGCTAAATCTGGATTTGGAACTTTGACGTGGACTTCGCGGATACAACCAGCGACGCCATGGTGGGTAGCCGACCCATCAGGAAAGGTAAAGGCCAAGGCTAATGTAGCTAGCTGGGTGCTAATCGAATACATTAGCTGGGCCTGTACCTTGAACATGGACGTGGATGGACTTCGCGGAGGGAATCTATGACGCCATGGCTAACAACTGACCCGTCAGGAAAGGTAAAGACCAAGGCTAATGTAGCTAGCTGGGTGCTAGCAGGATGCATTAGCTGGGCCTGTACCTTGAGCTTTGACGTGGACTTCGCGGCCAAAGCTAATGTGGCTAACTGCGGATTAGCTGAATACATTAGCTAAGCCTGCACCTTCAACTGGGCGTGGACTTCGCGGCCAAAGCTAATGTGGCTAACGGTAAGTTAGCTGAATACATTAGCTAAATATGGATCTGAAACTTGACGTGGACTTCGCGGATACAATCAGCGACGCCATGGCGGGTAGCCGACCCATCAGGAAAGGTAAAGGCCAAGGCTAATGTAGCTAGCTGGGTGCTAATCGAATACATTAGCTGGGCCTGTACCTTGAACATGGACGTGGACTTCGCGGAGGGAATCGACGACACCGTGACTAACAACTGACCTGTCAGGAAAGGTAAAGACCAAGGCTAATGTAGCTAGCTGGGGGCTAGCGGAATGCATTAGCTAGGCCTGTACCTTGAGCTTTGACGTGGACTTCGCGGATGGAACCTGCGACGTCATGACGGGTGACTGACCCGTCGGGAAAGGCAAGAGCCAATGCTAATGTGGCTAACCGGATGTCAACCGGTTACATTAGCTCAGCTCTTTCCTAAAACATCGGGCCAAGAAAAAGATACAAGAACGTCGAGGGACTTCACGGACGGTAGCGGCGACGCAATGGCGGGCAGCCGATCCGTCGGGAGAATCAGGGGCCAAAGCTAATGTGGCTAACCAGGTGGTAGCCACATACATTACGTCGGCCCATTCTCGGAACATATTCACACACGAGTCCCAGAGGCCAAAGCAGCTGCGGGAGGTCAAGGACCCGCACGTGGGCACTGGAGACGAGATGTCCAGGTTCACACCATGAGGCACGGTGACAAAGGGGGCTCCCGTAAGTTTGCCCCGACGTGGCGAGTGCACCACGGGATGGCGGTCTTTACCGGCTCCCGGCCTATAACAATAAACCTAACCCTAACCCTAACCCTAACCCTAACCCTAACCCTAACCCCTTTGCCTAAACACAACCCCTTTACCGCTATTTCTTTACTATAACCCCTATCCCGATCTCTTACCCTAACCACAACCTCTCTTCCTAATGCCTGACTCTAACCCCTGTCCCTAACCACAACCACTTTTTTTGATTTCTGGATTCCTATCCCCTCACCTGATTTCTACTCCTTACCCCAACCCCTCAACCGCTCAACACTGCGACGGCCCGAAGAAGACGAGATGCTGGGAGGAAAGAAGACGACTTGGTTTCGGGTCGAGGGAGAATCGTTCCCCGACCCAAACCCCAGATCTTGGATCCCAGGGATCCCGGAGTGGAAGAGGATATGGCCGGAGAGAGGTCACGGCGGTTGGAGGACGGTCAGTAATCCACCTGACGGATGACCGACTCGCCGCAAGGCGCTCCACGCCCTGAACCGGAGGGGGACGGTGGGCGAACGTGGGACCGAAAGGGACCGAGCCACTGTCCTCCTAACCGGACATGAGAAGGGCATGGGCGACCTGAAAAGTTGACCCGGCGGGCGAAACTAGATGCCTGCGCCGAGCCTACAAAATCCTCCGACTCACACAGTCCTCAAGTCCTCATCTGAGAGGGACGATGGGTAGAGGCTCCGAAGGCCCCAACGCGGGGTGCCCCTTGGGGTTGAATGATGACCAGCGGGGGGTCTGATGCGTCCCCAGTGTGGAGCGTGCGCTACGAGGTAGGGCTTCGGCCTCAACTCGGATCCTTTCCCAAAAACCTAACCCTAACCCAGTGCTCCGCGGGCCTGTGCGTGCGCAACTGTGAACCTTTTTTTATTTTATTTAAGGCAACAAGTCCCCCCGCCCGCATCTCCCGAACGCAGCATCGCCGACCCGTGAAACCCGGGTTCATCGGAACCTGCTCGGCGTCCCGGACGCGACGGCGCTACCCCCGTCCCTCTCGCTCCTTGCTGCGAGGAGATACGCCTTGACCCCCGAAACGCCTTTTGCGGGGGGCGCAGCGGCTCGCCGACCGCATATTTGGAATCCGGGTGGAATTCTACCCCGCTTTTATGCCACTCTCGTCCACCTGCCGCCCTTCTTTCTTAGATGTCGTGTCCGAGACATCTTCAAAAACTTCCCTATTTCCTTAATCCAAAAACAAATTTGAATCCAATCCCTAATGAGTGTGCCCTTCTGACGACGTTTCGGCGTATGAGCGTTGAATAAGCGCCTTTTGTAGGGTTAGGGTAATTAAACTCAGGTCCTTCCTCGTCAACAGCCAAAAGCCAAGTGGCTGCCTGTCATTTGTGACTTCGCCCTATATATAGCTTCCAAAAACGTCAATGTTTTTTTTTAAATGAAAGAAACATTTGAAATTAGATTTAACCCTTCTATTACCCAAACCTATGCTACAGTTATCTTATATTGTATGAAAGTGATCACTTAGTATATAATATTTTAATATACATTATGTATTAAAGAATAATATGTATGTATTATGTATTGTATACATTACATATACACTATATGATTTTATGGTATTAATATATTATAACTTATTACTTAATGACTATATTGTAATATATTGTAATACTTTTGTTTGATCTTATATTAATGAGATGCTTATTATGTAAACTATTGTGTTTCATCCTAGTATATAAAATTATCAATTCATGTGTTAGGTCACCTCTTATTATTTTATCCACTCTGTTCTTTTGAGCTCTACTATTCACATAATGATTATTTCATGTTTGTGTCTCATTCCAAAATATCAATTTGTAGGGTTAGGGTTAATCCCTTAAATTAATTGTATTCAAGGGTTAGGGTATTATATATATATATATATATATATATATATATATTTATTAGAAAATTGTTTTATTTTTATTTCATTGACAGAACCAGCAATCAACAAACTGGAAAAACATTTTTTTATAGGTAAGTGCATGCATACTAACTACAAATTCATAATCAAGTAAGTTATTAGTTGGTAAATGAACAGGTAAGTATTTGTAAATTGGGAATGGGGGCGGGGGTATTTAAAAAAATATACCAACATCACACTTGTTTGGAAAAATGAACTTTGTTTCTATTTTTCTGTCTCGAAATTTAATGGAAACCACGTTGTATTTGTTATTCTTCTAAAACGATATTATAACATTGTTAATTTGGGATTACGATGCCTCGAGGTCTCCATGGCCCGTTTTCTTCACTTTCTTCTGGTGCGACACCTTCAATTCTGCAATAAAAACACAATTAATGTAGGACCTCCGTAGATGCTAGTGAGGGGGGGCGTACAGCGTCTCTCCATGTCAAAAGTTGTTCTTGAGCCAACCAGCGAAATAGGTGAAAATGGTTTTGTTTGTTCCTGGATGTCTATTTCCTCGTGTTTATTTCCGAACGTATCGGCGACGGATCGAATTTGTATTTGGATACTTTGGTTATGATTAGAATGAAAATGATTGATTTTCTGGTTAGGGCTAGGATGAACAGAAGGGACTGGCGCCCTCAAGTGGTCGAATTGGGAGTTTCCTCCAAGTGAGTGGTTGTATTTAGAATGAGATAAAGGGGAAGTAGGCTTAGGCTTAGGGTTAGGGTTAGGGTTAGAGCGAGCAGAATGAGCTGGTGCGCGCAAGTGGTCAGGTTTGGAATTACATCTAGATGAATAATTGTGTTTAGAGTGAGATAAAGAAGTATTACCCGAGAGAGCAAAGTGCAAAATGAAAGAGCAAAATGGGAAAATACAGCATTTTATATTAGTCCCCTGCAATTGCTGCCGAAACCTGCAAAAAGACGTCACGCGTTCCATGTTTTCATTAACCTTCCGAAACTTGGAAAAGTTCAAACTAATGTGTCGCCCGGGGCTCGTCGGCCGTGCTTTCCATCTGGACACAAGGACTGGAGTCACGCAGCACTTGAGAGAACTTTGCCACTCGGCCGCCCGGTGGCTTTAACCGACGACTAAAGAGGGAAGAAATCAAAATGAACACAGATCAGTAATACCACATTTAACGGTGCAAAAACTCCACACTTGGCCAGTGAATCAAAACGTGCTGGTCCATTAGTCTCGTTCGGGCAGGCGGACGGACGGATTCCTTCGCGGCATCAAAAACTGGCAAAAATAACAAGCAAAGAGGCCCGACAAACGCTTGCTAGCACTACTGAGTATTTGGCCCGGGTTGGCACCTTTATAGTCATCAAGCCCTAATTGTGCACAGCCGCGTCTTAATTGCAAGCGAGTTCTACCTTCTTCTTCCTCTGCTTGTTGGACGGACATCTGCATATTGACGCGGCCAACCGGTTGTCCGCAAGTCAATGCGCGTTGAACTTGCTTCATTAACACAATTCAAGGGAGAATACACCACACACGCACACAAACGTCGCTATTTCTCGAAGTAATAAGTATAAGAAGGTCTCGAAACGAATGACGCATTACCGCTTTCATTTCATTTTGCAGACATCAGAACCCTTTGTGCTCACCGTTATTCCATTTGCTTTCGTTCCAATCTTTATGAACCAAAACGTCACACGCTTGATCAATTATCACTGAAGATGGATGATCAATGTCACGTATGCGCAAATGCATGTGTTTATTTTTAGGTTTTCATATATCACTTGCACTCGCCGGAAATCGTTTTGGATTCGGCTACTTAAGATGGGAAATATTGAGAAAAACGATGTTTATTTATTGGGCGAAACGCGCCAAGTGGCTTCGACGGCGTAACCAAAGACGTGCGCGAGCGACGTCCGACTTCTTGGGGAGCCGCTGAGCTGCGTCCGAGGCGCATCCCGCTGAGAAGATACACACAAGAAAAAATAGCCACATCGTCGCGGCTTGTATACAACTCGACCTAAGTCAAACTAGCACGAAAAAAGTCTGGTCCATTTTGGAGCTAATACATATATGTATACTTGGCTCATGTGATGCCCACTTAAGCGTTATCGCATTGGTGCGATTGTTTTACTTGGTATCGGTATTTTGAAAGGGTGTCGATTTCATTTGTTCTTCTTTTGAGACCCGGTCTCAGTGATTTTCTTTCGTGCTGGCTCCGCTCCAAGAGCGGTGCATGTTTTGCGCACCAGGTGACAGTAATTCTTCCCTGTCTCCGATCCTGATGGTGTGTGAGAGGCCCTGTACGCACGCGCAGCCGGTCTAAGTGATGGTGACAGAACGGTTATTGTATTTGAAAGATTATTGAATAATTGTCAAAGTTTCATAACCAATGTGAATATAAAGGAATTGCCGGAGATTCGGCGGAAACGGTGGCGTGTATTTCGCTGTCTCCATCTGTCTACCAGTTGTAGCCTGTTTACAGGAATTTATCTGTTGGTCCAGCGGCTTCCTGGTACCCGCGACACTCACTTTCCATGAATACACAACTTTTCAAAATCACAGAATTGATAATCTAGTTGGTCGCGGGCTCCTTTGCTGAATTTGATACTTTGCTGAACGCGGTAGCATCCGCTTGTTCAAATAGTCAAATGCGGAAGCGGATGACCGGTTCGACCTGTTCTCACCTATCGAATGCCTCCGGAGTCAGCCGACAGGTGGCGACCGGTACGAGCCGAGCGCGGCGAGGCAAAAGCCGGGACGCGGGAGGAGTTCGGCGAGGCCGCGGAAAACCGCTTCCGGGAAATTCTGCTCCGCCGCGCGGCGTCAGAGGAAGGGAAAACGTACGGCGGAGACCGGGCGCCGCCGACCTCACCTCGAGATGTCCAGGTTTGGCGAGCGGAATACGGCGGACCCCGTGTTTCGGCGTCCCCGGCTTAGGTTTTTGCACGTTGCCGATAGCGATTTTTCTCGTCCCCCTCTTAGCCACAAAAACAGCTGTCGTGACCCTAGGGGGTTGGCTGGATTTGGGTTTAGTCTCCATCTGCAGGCGATTATAGGTAATTGCACTTTTTTTCTGTTGCCGTCACATGAAGGAGATGCTGGTCTGCTATTGGTCGGCCTCACTCCTTTCAAAATGGCCAACTGCTAAAGCTTTGTTCTATTAGGAGTGGTTACAAAAGTGTATTTCGAGTGCATTTTACTGCTTATTTCAAAGTTGAACGGGTTTGCCACGGGTCCTGAGATTGCAAAAGTAAGAAGACGATTTCTAAGGAAAGGAAGCTGGAGATGATCAGTACGAAGCTAGCCCGGCCTAGGTTACCCTAACAAGGGAATAAGGGCATAACCGGCGCCGCTCAAAGGTAAATAAATCCTCTCTCTGTTTTATTTATGATATTTTCTGATTGCATTCATGTATATTACAGATACGTAGCACTTACTTTACTGTATTGGAAGCCTCTCCTCTTTGTCTTGGGGGTCCGGCGGCCCAAAAAGCCCCCAGGTGGCACCGGGTCCGCCCAGAGCTCCGGCTGTTGTAGAGCGCCTGCGCGCCCTAACCCTGCCTCTAACACTAAAAATGGAGGATATGGACCTAAGTTGCACCTTTCAAAATGAACAGGAGAATGGACGCAAGCTACACAGCCCGTATAGTTCAATGACTTTGGCCTGTCCTAATTAGGAGGAACGCTATCTATTTCAAATGATTGAACGATCGGAAAGTTAAAAAAAAAAACATGTACGCTAGAGCGTTTCTTCTCCGAGGCCGTGTTAGGAATAGCCTTTGGAAAATGGACAAAGCGACCTGGAAAACAAGTTGAAAATCATTCGGCTGAACGCGACGCCATTTCCGAGGTGATCGGATTCAATCTGTTTAGGGCGACATCTCGGTGGGGATGATTGGCGTTTAATCGGGAGGAATTTGAACATGTCCCGAAAGGCATGACTTGTGAATAGGACGACGCGGGTTACACCGGACCAAAAACGGCAAAGTACACGCCGCGAAGGGCTTTGAGTCAGTCAGTCCGAGCCAGACGGGGACGCGGCTCAGGGGCGCTGGGGGCCGGCGGCGCGTCGGGAGCTCAGCGCGCGGCGGACGGCGTCCCGCCACTGCTCGTCAGAGATGTGTCGCGCCCACGCCGGCACGCCCGGCGACGGCAGCGCCACCGCCGCCATGGTCCGCTTCACCAGCTCCACGTGGGCTGCGGGAGGGACAAGGGCGGCGCGGCTTTTAGCCCCCTCCCCGGCTGCGTTCCCTCCTCCCGGCCGGCCGCTCACCGGGATCCATGGGGATGGAGGCGCGGCTCCTCTCGGCCGCCGCGCCCTCGAGGTCGTCCTCCTCGCCGTCGGAGGCCGGGGCTTCGGGAAGGTGCAGACCCATGGCCTGCCGCGGAGAAGGGCCCCCGACGCGTTGAGCTGCGCCGCCGAGGACGCGCGCCTGAGGACGCGCCGCCGAGGACGCGCCGCCGAGGACGCGCCCGGAGCGGCCTCTCACCTCCATGCGGCGGTGGAGACGGCCGTCCCCCGCCGCCTCGTCCCCGTCCTGACTGAGGGGCTGGTACGAGTAGGCGCCGTCGTCCTCGGGGGGGAGCTGTTGCGCGGGCCCCTCTCCCTCGGGATCCTCCTCGCCCCCGCTCCACGCCGCCCCTCCGGCCGCGTCGCCTTCACGCGGGCTCTTGTCGTCGTCCTCGCAAGGCGGGAAAACTCGCTCCGGTCCCATGGCCGGGGCTGCACAAAAGCGCCATTATTAAAGGACCTTGTCGGAACGTCGTCGTCGATTGCGCCGATTTCTGTGAAGACGTCAATCGCCGGGATTTTTCATTTGATTATTACCATGAGTCTGTTTTAAGTTGACGGACGTTCGAATCGCCCGGCGTTCTGTATGAGGCGACTCCACTTAAGGACAAAAGGGGCAAACGGGCACCGCGAGCCGAGCGCTAATGTGCGTCGGTGGGAATGCAAGACGTTGACTTGACGAACTCGTTGCCCCCCCCCCTTAAAGATAGATGTCTAATACTCAAGTTAAAGTGGAGATGTGGCAAATTCTCTTGCGTGGAACCATCCTGAACGTGACTTTTGACGTCGCGGCTCGCACAGATACGTCAAGCGGCGTAACGCTCACACGCTCGGCGTCCGAAGCGAAATCCCACAGGTGGAGCGCCGACCGGGGCTGAGAAAATGGAAAACGCACTCCTGTTTCCACCGCTGGGATTCTTCTGCTATTCTTTTACACGCTTTGACATGCAGTGATCCTGTTTTCAACTAACGGTATAGTAAGTTGCTTAATCTTGAAGTTGTAGGCGGAATCAAATGTGCTCCACTGCCGTATAGCGGCTGGGCGCGCTCTTAAACGAATGCGGAGACTCGTTGATGCGCAGGGCAAATGTGTTTCCACAAGCGAAGCTGCGTGGAGAAATACGGGAGACGCGAAGCGGCTTTGACA
The DNA here is from genome assembly GCF_059441005.1 of Hippichthys cyanospilos. Lineage (NCBI taxonomy): Eukaryota > Metazoa > Chordata > Actinopteri > Syngnathiformes > Syngnathidae > Hippichthys > Hippichthys cyanospilos. Next base: position 29,121 of record NC_142376.1, read on the forward strand.
AGGCCCGAGTCCGATCGTGCGTCGATGGCAAGCTGACCCCGAGCAAGCGTCACGCTCGCGCGCCATGGGCAAAATGTCGGCGGAAACGGACAGCTCCAGCCCGACGACGAGCGCGGGCGTCGTCTCGAGCCATACGACGCGACGGCGGCCATTACGAAGAGGGCGACGCCGAGCGGGTCTCCGTCTCGCTTAGCCAACGCTAAACGCTAACTAGGCCGCGAGAGCGCCTGTCCCAGTTGGAATTTTTGCGCCGACTCACCTGTCGGCTTGGCCAAACGTCCCGCTTGCGCCCGGAAGACTCGAGCGCTGCGTCGTCCTCGCCGACGTCATAGACACGCGTCCGCACCGCCGTCCAATCGACCCTTGCCTTCTCGTGACGTCAGTAAAACGCGTCGCCGACCCGCTTGCAGGACAAAACAAAGAAAGCTTTGCCGGCGATTCCGCGGAAGGCGTCGCTTCCAAATCGATATTGATCAGTAGCTGACCTAACTAAGGCCGCGCCAAAATCAACACAGATATTCCACGTTCAGGTAAATTTTGAATATCGTTTTAGCAGACAATATGACCAAAGGGGTCATGAAAAACAAAAGAGTATTTTCCAAATTTTACATCCACCATTTGATCAGACGTCTTTGAAAACATTTGATGCGATAAAATAATAAGAAAAACATTGTCCAGTAGTGTCTCGTTTTACATGCTTAATTGGGCCCTGAAACCCCCTCAGCTAAGTCAATTCCTTGAAGTCAAATACCCCCCAGGGTTAGGTTTACCGTCATAATAGCTACAAAACAAAGCAACGCTTACTCGCTAAGCTTTAGAAACTATGTGATGTGGCGCAAACGTGAAAAAAGCCAGTCAATAACGTACGGGCAACTGTTGCGTTTTGAGCATTTAGCCCGCCGCGACATTCAAACGTAACGAACCGACGGGTTTGCTAGTCCAAGACGTTGGCAGCTTTACTTTAGCATAAATCGACTCATTCGGGCGCGGCAAGCCTCGCGTTATTCTGATTTTCCCATGAAAAGACCTTACGGCGAAGCCAAACGGCCACGTCGGCGACTGTTGATGACGCACGCATTTGAGAGGATCGAAGAGTCCGCGAGGATCCCGCGCGGAAGGCGTGTCAACAATCGGCCAGCTGGGATTGGTCGCCGAGAGGGGCCCCCGGGCAGGCCCGGCGCCACGTCCAAGTTTACTGACACCGGCCGGCCCACTTGGGCCTATGCAAAGTTCACGAAGGAATATGACGAAACGTACTCGTGACGCGCGCGCTACATTTGAAATTGATTATTTGGGAGTCTGGGAACGTGCGCGCGCTCTCTGGTGTCCGAGCGCCAAAGCGGACCAAATTCTACCGGTGAATGATTGACCCGACAGAATCCAGCAAAGGTCCAAAATCGCACTCAGTCCAGCAACCCCTGACCTACATTCCAGATGATAAAGAGCGCCGCTCGGAGCCATTCGGCAGCTTTCCCGTCGGTAGAACGCTAGCCGATATGAAGACGTTCCTGTTCCTGCTGCTGCTGCTGGCGCCCATCTGCTCAGGTATGCCTTCCTCTTGCTTCACGGTAGAGGTTCCAACCCGCTTTTGCCCGGCCCCGCCAGCTGATTTCTCCATCCAGTGTCACGGCCGAGACCCGCTCGGGATGACGCCGGACGTCCTGACCTGCAACGGCGCCGAGCGGCAGGCGTGCTACACGAGAGGTGACTAGACAAGTCGGCCCGGTCGAGGTGCCCTTTCTCAACGCGCGCCTTTGCTACGCCGCAGACAACGGCGAGAAAGGCTGCGCCCCGCTGGACGCGTGCTCTCGACCCGGATGGTCCTGCTGCGACACCCCTCTGTGCAACCAGTGAGCCCGCGGCCCAATAAACGCCTGCAACCTTTCCTTTCGTCCGGCTCGTTGATGCGCCCGGACCAAAGGCCGGCGTGGCTTTGCGGACGGGCTCGCACGACGCCGCGCGCCCATCTCAACTCCTTCGGCGGCACGGTCCGGAACCTCCGTCTTTGAAAATACTTAGTTGCGCGCGGCACATCAAACGCTGAAGCTATAGACGACGGACCGGATTCCGCGCGACATATGCGAAGAAGCCGGTCGAAAAATTCGGGCAGGCTATATAAGATGAGCGGCTTCTGATACTGATCCGCTGGCGTCGGCGGAGCTCAGTCCTCGGAATCTTCTGAGATCGCGGAGGGAAGCGCCGACGTCTATCTCAGCGCTTCTGTACATCATGCCGAACTGACGCGGCCACCGACAAGGCCGTGCGCAGTTGGCAGTCTGCTTGCTTGCATACAGAAGAACGTGTCACACATCATTATGTGCACGCAAGCGCACACACCAAAAAGTATTTGGGATTTAAAAAAAAAAAAAACATGCATGCACGCATACCTTGTAAACAGTCAAAAAATTGTGAATACGTTGGCTAATGTTGCCGATTGCATACACATGCAAACTTATTTTACCATCCAAAACGTAGTCATACTCTTCGCGCGTTTTACAAGGGTTTCGGCAGCCGACGGCGATCTCGGCGTGAATGTCATTGTCGGGTACGCGATCTTTGGAACGAGGTGCCGTTCTGATTTTAGAAGTGCTCCCAGATTCGCGGGACCACGCGCCAGTGTATCGTGAAAAAAAGGTCAAAGGTTGCGAGGACTAAGTAACAAACGGCCTTGACACGCTTTTATTCTGAAGCAGCCACAGCGCTGAACCAACTCGATAACCTTGAACCGACGGTCATTGATCTTGTTCCATATATTTGGTGTGTCCGGTTAAACCCTAACCCAAGTGGAAAGGCTTGATGAAGAGAGGCCCTAGATAGGCCAGAAAACGTCAAAACATTCAGCTAGGTCTTATACAACACGTTCTGTGCTAAAACAAATGGCGTCACCAAATGAATAGAGGGGGCCAGTAAAGGTTCTGGCAGGGACCCCGAAATACAGCTTAAGGGAGGAAAATACCAATCTACCAGACCGCACTCAGGCCTACTAGTCAAGAAAAAGCGGGCGCCCGTGCGCAACGGGAGCCACTCGGATGCGGCTCCAGTCGGGGGCCAGGCCCCACTTGGCAGAAAGCGCGAGGAAGGCAGAAAGACACGTTAGCCCTGCTTTGAGCGCATCCGGCACCCCGCCTCCCAACCCTCACGCCTCACCCCGTGCAAGACGCTCCCTGATACTTCAAACGCGCGCTCCCCCCACCGCCTTTTATTGTCTGCGTGCGGAGAAGACGGCAGGACGTCTCGGCGACTCCGCAAACTGCCGCCCGCGCTCCCTTTGAAAAGGAGGGGGCCGATTCCGGAGTTTCGACTCTTCTCGGGACCGAAACGCGATCCCGATGCGCTCCGCGCTCCAGGCTGACGCCAACATGCGGCGGCCGCAAACGAGTCTTGACGCGAGGGCTTCGTTACATACAAAAGCGCCCTGAAAAATCCCTGTGGGCGTACCGGGCCTGACCGGCTCAAAGGTTCTTTTGGAATGTGGGAGGGGAAAAGCCACCAGCGCGCAAAAGGGCCAACGGCGCGCAAGGTCCGCGCGAGAAGGCCCGCGCTCAGACACGCTGGAGCGGCCGCTTTTGCCAGCTTCAGGACGTTATCCAAAGTTAGGAAATGACGAAGGAACGCCCGACGTTCGTCACGTGCCGGCCGGCGGCCTACGAGGGCGGGGGCGCCTCCGGGTCGGCGGCTGGCGGGGGCGCCTCCGGGTCGGCGGCCGGCGGGCCTACCTCCCGATTCGCGGCGGGCGGGGCCGCTTCCGGGCCCGCGGCGGGCGGGGCCGCCTCGACGTCGAGCTCACGACGGCCCGGCGGCGGTTCGGGGGCGGGCGGGGCCGACTCGAGGGGAGTCGGGGCGAAGCCGGGGGAGGGGGGCGGGAGCGCGGATTCCGCCGAGGGCCAGCGGCGGGTCGCGTCGCCCGCGGCCGGGTTGCTCTTGTCCACCACTCGCCACTGCAGTATGCTGGTGTCCTTGCCGCCCGTGGAGATCAGGTGAGCGTCGTCGAACAGGAAGCTGACGTTGGTCACGTGACTGCTGTGCGCGCTGTACTTGTGACTGGGAGCCTGTCGAACGCACGCACGTTCACACTTTCCATCGCCGGCCGGCCGGGGACGGAGCGGGCGGGGCTCACCTTGGGCGTGGCGCACGGGTACGAGAAGAGATGGACTTTGCAGAAGTCGTCGGCCACCGCCAGCACGTTGCGCTTGTGCGAGCGCACCACGGCGTTGATGTCCGTCCCGTCCGAGCCCTCGGGCCACACGCCTGACGGGGGCACGCCGCGGCGTCAGCGCGACAAAGCGGGTGCGGGCACGCGCGCGGAGCTCACGCTGACCGAAGACGTGGTATCCCAGCACGCAGGTGTACGTGGCCCAGTCGATGTCTTTGCACTCGGAGCGATTGCGGATGTATTTGCAGCCGTTCGGAATGTCCCCTAGAGGAGGAGAAGGAGAGGGGAGGGGAAGGGAGGGGCTAGGCATCGGCGCGCCTGTCCCGGCGGCGGGCAACGCGCTCACTCACAGTAGAGAATCTCGTAGTCCCCCGAGTTGGACATGATGAAGTTGTTGTCGGGCGACCAATCCAAGTGCGTGATGTAACTGGAGTGACCCTGGAAAGAGGCGGGACGCATGGCGATTGGCGACCGCCCGCTCCCCGGCGCCACCTAAGAGAAAGGGCGGCCGGCCGCTTACCGAGCACTTTCCGAATCGGTTGTACTTGCGTCCTCGCTCGGCCACGCTGTACACGTAGATGAAGTTGTCATGAGATCCCACCGCCAGCAGCGTGCCATCTGCGCACATGGCACAGCGTGTGACGGGACGCCAAAGCGCACCAGACAACCCCCGATGGCTTCTGCCGCCAACTCTCCTGGCGGGCGGGCTTCTGAGTCGGGCTAAAGTCGCCGTCGTACTACGGACACGTCAAAAACTTTGGATCCGTCCTACCGCTGACTCTTTTGCAAAAGCCGGTGCCGTCCTTCACATGCGCGCCAACGAGCCATCCGGCCCAGTCGCGCTTCCGTGCCGTCGATACGGTACGCGGGCGTCTCCACAAACGCCGGTCGGGACTTGGGACTTAGCGCCGTTCATCGAACCGTTACGAAAGGGGCGATAGGCAGCGGCTGCGGAGCCCACGGTCTCAAGGCAAGAGGTGTCCCCGAACCCCCTGGCCGGCGGAACGCGGCGTTTAGGGACGCCTTTTTGGACCATGGGACTCCGGGGGCAGCTGACAGGTAGCGAACGGCCGTCGGTAGGAGTTGGGCAGGGGAGGGGACCGTTAACACGTGTGTAGTTGAGAAGGGGCACCGCCGACCTCAACACTTTGCTCGCCCCGGCCTGTCACCCGATCGGATCCGAGGATTTTTTTTTTTCCTGGAGGGGACCTTGATCGGCTCCAAAAAACTGCCCTGCGGGAAACGGTTGCGACCCCCCCCCCCTCGGGTGCCCTTGAAGCATCCGGGCAATCGACTCCACACACCTACAGAAAAGCGCATGACCGACAGCTGCTCGTTGCCATCCGTGTGGATGGCCACCAGGTCGGTGGTCTCTGCATCCAGCACGAACCACCTGACGGACACACGCAGACGCGCTCATTAGTCCCGCCCGCTGCGGCCGCACCCGGCCTCGGCGCGGCACTCACTTCCCGGAGTGCGTCCCTATGGCGACCACCCCTCCGCCGGGATGAAAATCGGCACAGTGGCCGTGTTCCTGTCGGGGGGGGGGGGGGGGGGGCACAGCCGTCAACGTCGCGAAACACGGAAATGCCGTTCCCGCCGCTCACCTCCACGCTGCGGCTCCACTGCAGCTTGTGATCATCCGCATTCCACAGGCACACCAGGCGGTCTTGGGCGCACGTCAGGAACAAACCTTTGCACGGGTGAGCCGCCAAGCCCCACAGCTCGTCCGTGTGACCCTGAAAGCACGCCCGCATACACAAAAAACGCACGTCACAATGCTGACACCCGTAAGGAAAAAATGGGGGGGGGGGGGGGGGGGGGGGGGGGGGGCAGCTGTACGCCGCTGTTTCGATGACGTTCAAAGCTCCTCGGGGAGCGCGCGCACGTTCTCGGCGCGCTGACAATCCGCGCCCCATCCGCGTGGCCTGTCCTCAAACCTCCCGATTCGCCCCGATTGAGCTTTCAGACGGGCCGGCTTTACAAAAAGGCGAGCGCTATTCACGGCCGACGGCGTCCGTCGCCACCGGGAGCCGTTCCCGTGCCGAACGTCGTCGGGGAGCCCCGACCTGCACTTGGACCGTGAAGCCGTCGTGGAAGGTTCCCCGGAGGATAAAGTTGCGCGACGTTCCCACCAGAAACTCCTCTCCCTTCCCTTCGGATACGGCCCGAATGCTTCCGTAGTGCTCCGGCACCTTGGGGCGCAAAGGAGCCGTCGACCGTCAGCGACGGGAAGACGCGGGCCGGCGGCGCCTCGCCGTCGCCTCGCCGTCACCTCTACGTCGCGCTCGGCTCGCACTTGCTGGTCCCACAGAACAATCTTGCGGTCCTTTCCTCCTCCGCTCAGCAGGGCGCCGCTCCTCGTCTGGCACAGGCAGAACACGCTGCCCTCGTGACCTTTCACCTGACGACTGATCTGAAAAGCTAAAGAAAAGGGCCTGTCGGAAAGCGGCGGCAGAAGGTGCCCCCGTTTTCTCCTCGCGCCGCAAAGTCAAGATCGGGCGCCCGGCCCTCCCGCTGGCGCGCCGCTTCGGCCGGCTGCGGGCCAAAGGCGGGCCTCCGCCCCGTACCGTCTGCCGTGACGCTTGACGAAGCGGCAAACCCATACGATCGAGGGAAGGGCCTCGCCGGCCGGGGCGACCTCCGGCGTCCGTGCCGACTACGGAGCGGCGACGCGGAGTTTTTGTGTTTCTGCTAAAGGGAGGCCCATGCCATCAAGTGACGCCATTTGTTTTCTTTCCGTCGTTTCTGTAAAAACTAATTTATGCCGATTAAAGCTAGTTCACGGCCAAAACGATGAGGCCGGGCCAAGGGGCGGTTCAGAGATTGCTCGGTTTGACCGCAGGTAAGGCAAGCGACCCTAAAAATACATTTGGAAGAATGTTTTTTTTCAAGTGCGAAACGAAGCGATCGGATGTAGATGTTTGGGGCCACGGAAACGGCAAGGATGTCCTCACCACGCGGGCCTTTCCCAGAGGACTCTGCGACGCCCCTGGTCCACACCAGCAGGACGCCTCCCGAATCTCCGGTCAGAATGTCTCCGTCGCTCAGGAAGGCCAGACACTGAATGAACTTTGGCTTCTCGTATTTCTGAAAAAACAGCGTGCGCATGGTTTGCCGGTCAAAAAGGGGGGCGGGGGGACCGATTTAGAAGCTGCGCGCGCACGTCGAATCGTCTCCCGAGAGACAAGGGACATATCGTATAGAAGCGGCGTACCCCTGGCAAGTTCTCGGAAAATAGAAAAGCCAAAGGACAAGAGAAAGGACGCGCGCGAGCCTACCCCGAAAATGCCCTGCTTCCGAGCCAGCGAGTTGCCGCTCCAGGCCCAGAAGAAGATGTGAGACTTTCCGCAGGTGATGATGGTGTTCGGCTCCGTGGGGTGGAAGTCCACCGCCAGGACCACGTCGGTGGTGGTCTGCAGAGCGACAAAACGTGAGCGGCGGCGGCGGCGCCCCGACGGGCGCGAGCCGGCGCGCACCTTGATCTCGGCCATTTTGGACCTCTTCTGCCAGTCCCAAACGGTCAACATGTGGTCGTTGCAGTCGTCGATCACGCTCAGATGCTGGCCCGAGTCCTGGGGCGGCAAAGGGGGGCGAGCGCACGTGTCACCCGGCCGAGCCGAGGTCCGGGCGCGCGGCCGTCACTCACCGCTTTGGAGAAGGCCAAGGAGCCCACGCCTCGCTCGAACGTTCCCACACCCACGATCTGCAGCGTGGACAGGCTGACGCTGTCCCAGACGCGCACGTGCGGCTGCACGGCCTGCCGGGCACGCGGCCTCCGTCAGTTCGCGAGGCCGCAAAAGCTGCCGGGGCGCTCGGTCGCCGCGTCGACAAAGGCGGCGGACTCGGCTCACCCGTCCATCTTTGTCCACGCCGGCAATTTGTCCCGTGGCGATGCGGATCTCGTCAGGATGAACGGCGAGACTTGCGGCGAGGCAGAGAGAGAAAGGGTGAGGTCGTCGGGACCGGCGGCGGACGTGGGCGGACGTCTCACCACTTGACGCAGTCGGTGTGGCCCAGGTAGTGTCTCTGGGTTCGCTCGTCGTAGTTGAACAGGACCACCACGGAGGCCACGAAGTAGACCATCTCGCCGGTGGGAAGGAGGCACACGTTGGCTCGGCAGTCGCGTCCGCGGTAACCGTAGCTGAGGGCGCGGCCGTCAAGGAAGCCCTTTGCTACCGACCCCGCAAACCCTTTCTTCCCCGCAAAGGGGGGGGGGGGGGCTGCCGACTCGGCGGCGTCATCGGGAAGGCGCACCCCCGTCCCCCGGCGGCGTTCCGCTAAGCCTCGAGACTTAGCGGGCAGGGCAAAAGTCACCCCGACGGGTCCGGGCCTCCGTCGGGCCGCGCCGTGGCAAAGGATACGCCCATTCCAGCTTGAGCTTCTCGGGGGGAAGTTCTGTGCGCACGTCCTCGTAGTTTTCCACGTCGGAGGGCAGAAACATGGTGATGGGCCGTCCGCGCATGAACATCTTGATAGCGTTTCCCTCTGCGCACACGGCAAGGACGCGTGAGAGCAAAGCCGAGGCCGACGGGCGAACGTCAGGCGGCCGACGCGGCGGAAAGAAAAGCGGCGCGGGGCGCGAACGACGGGCCGCAAAGCGAAGCCGAGCGAAGCCAAGCCAAACGAGCCGTGCGCCCGCCGAACCGGCTCACCCGTGCCCGAAACCGCGGCGGCGACGTCAGAGAGAGCGGGCGGCGGAGAGGCGCCGACCACGGAAGCGGACCGACGCGGCCAGAGAGAGAGAGACGCCACTGGCCCGCCTCGCTAAGCGTTAGCATGCCCTAGGGTTAGCTGGTTAGCCTGTTAGCCGGCGACGCAGCCGCTCGCCACTTACCCGCTTGGCTGTTTTTCTCCCTGGTGGACATTTTGCCTGCTTTGGGACAACGACACTATCACTGAACACACAACAGCATGCCGCCGCCTCTCAAACAACATCGGCCGGCAAAATGGCGCGCGACAACCGCGAGGATGCCGGGGACCCGGTTCGAGCCGCGCTCGTTAGACATAACGTCGTCGTTACCTTGACTCGCCACCGGCTCTTTTTGCCTGCAACCCAGAAAAAAACAAACAAAAAAAACAAAACAACAATAGCATCAGGGCGTGTGCGGTGCAATTTCTCATGTGATTTTCACCATTAGCGATCTTGCCGTTGATCGCGATCTCGTCCTGCATTAAGTAGAATCAAAAAAACAAGTGCTTTCGCCCCACTTTGGGCCAAACTCAATGCCGACGGAGCCGCTGGCTGCGGCGTGCGCTACGGTCACCAGCAGAAAAAAGCGGACAAAGCACTACTCTGCAAAATCTATGCGGAGGAGAAAGAAAATGGCCCTTAATCGGGGTCCAAGAAGGTAACCCGCGCCAAGGGTTGAGATGGGCCAACGGCGGCCCGCCTACGATGGGCCAGAATGAAGCTTTGACGCGAATGGCTGCATCCGTTTCATTTTGACGCGCAACGACGGGCATTTCGACAGCGGGCGCGGTGACGTGCTCCGACAGAGCCTGGAGGAAGAACGACAGACGGCTCCGGCGCGAGCCGGAGAAGGAGTCGTTCGCGACGATCGCTCTTCTTCTAACGGTCGGATCGCAACCCTCCTGCAGCGACGTCAAAGAAAAGTGGACGGTGAGCGCCGGCCGCTAAAGAAAGAACGGAGGCCGACGAAGTCCGGTCCAAGGCCGTCCCATTTGTCAAGAGGCCGTCGCGGTTTGAAAAGAATCTAACGTCGCCCGTCACTTTTCCGCCGGGCTCGGCGGAACGCCTTTCCTCATGCAAGTGCCGTCCGAGAAGCCGGCACAAAGACAAGTTCTTTCCTGGCGTCCCAACCAGCAAAAGCCGGCGAGCCTTTCTCCCAAAAGCGCGCGTGACGATGAGATTCAAGAGAATTGGAGACGAGAAGAAAGAGGACAATTTTCCCGTCGTTCGGCGGGAAGCGTGCTGAGCGTGCAGATTGCCGCAGCGAAGCCACTTGGGAAACCGGGCCACTCTTCGTTTTCTCGAAGGAAGGAAAGCTGCCTAGTTGTAGCATTCTCATGTCCGCCGGTAACGTTTAGGAAAAGCGTCAACGTCCGCCCTGATAATCGCCACAAGCATGGCCACCGTTCTCCTTCATACTTGCTATGTACCGTACACAAATCCAGAGATGTAGAGCCGACGCGCAAAGGAAGAGTTTGCTTTTCGATCGTTTGGCCGTCAGAAAGGGTCGTACCGGGAGAAACGGCTGGGGTTGGGGTGGGGGGGGGGGGGGGGGGCAGCCTTTACCTGTCAGCGCTCTTCACCACTTTGGCCAGCAGTTTGGAGGTGGACGCCGCTTTCACCAACTTGCTTCGGTTGTCCTCAGACGTGTCCCAGCTGCTACTCTGCGAGCGCTCCATGGCCGCCGGGCGCCTCTGAGCCCTGAGGTGCGCGCACACAAAAACAAGGGGAGCGATTAAGACCCCGAAGGGCGAGGCCGGGACGGCGGAGGACGGCTGGCGGGAATTGGAGAAGGCGCGGCCCGCGTCCGTCGAGTCGCCATCGCTCCGGCGAATCTGACGCCAAGGACTCCGCGACCGCGGACTTTTTGGGAGGCTTGCGGAAAAATCCGCTTTCGCGGGCTCGGGGCGAGGCCGTCGAGCGAACGGACGCGTCGCCCCCTCGGCCCGCCGCGAGAGAGGCTTCGGTCTTCGGGCCGCCCTGGTCGCAACCGGCCCTATTTGGCGATCGCCGGTGTGGTGTGTCGCGGTTCTTTTCTTCAGAGTGCTTGTTGCGCGTCGGCTATTTTTCTCTTTAGTACCGCTGCTACAGTATCGGCTCCCTTGCTACTGCATGCATCAAATGCATGGATCGTTTTCAAACGGTAAAGAAAAAGACTGAGGGCAAAAAAAAAAAAAAAAAAAAATCAATGCATTGTATCCTTTTGAAAAAGGGTTTCAAAAGGCAACGTGTGGGTTCTCGCACACAATGAAGCCCATTTTTTGATTTTAGTCAGGCATCGCGGCTTGATGAGCGCACGAATCCCAGCGGAGGCAAAAAGCGGAGTTGGGAAATGCATTTTTCCCCTGACAAGAAGAGGAGCGAGATTAAGAGCGGAAGACATGCAGTCGGTTAGCTGAAAACGGGGGAGGGGGGCGTGAGCACACTCGGAGAGGTTAGGAGAGGTCAGGAGAGGTTAGGGGCGGGCGGGCCCTCTTAGGGCGGCCGCGGGCCCAGAGCAGACAGTGAGCTCGGGCAAAAAGGGAGACCTTTTGGGGGGCGCCTGGCTTTTAGCCGGCTCGCCCGGCTGGCCGCTCTGTGGATTTGGGGGCTGCTGGAAGGGGACCGGGGAGGGAGGCGCCTCCTCCCGTAGCTGGATCTCCTCCGCCGGACACCTCCGGGCGCCCGGGGCCTCCTTTCTGGGATCGCCCGCTCCGCTGCGGACACAGGCACACGGGCGTCGCTTCCACCGGGCCCGCTCCTTCGGACGCTCGCGACGGTCCGGAGGGAGCGGGCGCCGGCCGACGGCGGGCTCGGGACCTCGGCCCGAGTCGCCGGCGGTTGGCGAGCGGCGGGCGGGTCACCTCTTGGCGGCCGACGACAGCGTTTCCCTCCTGGCGACGGAGGCCGAGTCCCTCTTTCGTCCCGACGGACCACCGTTGGCCATGCGCGGGTTGGCCGGCGCCCCGCCTGAAGGACAAGAGACGCGGGGTCAGACGGGCAAACGCCGGTGGGCGCCGCGCGACCCACCTTTGGCTCCCTGCTGCTTCTTGGCGTCTTCCGACGCGGCCAGGCGGCGAAGGACGTCGGCCAGCGCCGCTTTCATCACCGTCACTTCGTCTTCTTGCTGCTGCACGCGGAGTTCCAGCGCGCAAAGGCGCTCGTTGACGTCCGAAACGCTGGCGCCTGACATGCTGTCGTCTGCGTAGGGCACAAACGCGCGCGCGTCTTGTCAACGGGCCGCCGTTCGCCGCCCACTCGGGCGCTTACGGCGGCCGGCGGCGGCGACTGCGACGCTCGTGGCGCTCGAGGCCTTATTCGCTGTCGGGGACAACCCTGACAGAATTTTTACAAAAACACACAGCGAAGAGGACAGTTTAGAAAAAGGCGATACCGCTTCTGTAGCGGCCGCCCCGACCTGCTCGCCGTCAGCGCCACGAGACCACGCGGCATCTACTGCGTACCGGGCAAGGTGGAAGAAAGCGAGCGGGCACAAATGGCATCGCCCGTTCCACTGACTACAGCTATCCAAGGTAGCGACGTATAGTGGCAGGCAGCGCAATTCAAAGCTCTTCCACTAGGTGGCGCATGGAGCAACCGGCCCGCTCGACGGGGACGGCAAGGAGACGTAACGTCAACATACAAACGCCGCCATCTCCGCTATTTGGATTAGGCAGCGAAGAATGCCGTCACATTTGGGTCGGGAGGGGGGTGGTCATACGATCGGTATCGCGGGGCTGTAGCTGCACCGCACCACGGCGTCAAATCGCCACCCCAGAAGGTCGAAGGCGCTTCCATTGAAGGTGACGTCTTCCTCGATCGCGACATTTGTGGGGCACGACTGGAAAAAAGCGTTCGTGCACGGTCCGAACGGGGACGAAGAGGGAGGGGGGGAGCTTTACCCAGATTTGGTGACACGTGGAAACACGCAGCCGCCGATTCCCAGAGGTGCGAGAGACCTTTGACCCGCGGGCCCGACTCACCCAAACTGCCGCCGCCGAACGTGTCCATCGTCGGTCTGGAGACGGCGGCGGGCCAAAAGAAGACGCGACGAAGCGAGGCCCGGCCTGGCCCGGCCCGGCGCGACCCTCACTTCGGACCCGCGATTCCGAGCGGGAAAGGCGAGCGCGGCGATGGCTGCGGGCTGCCGCCGCCGCCGCCTTCCGCCTTCCCCCACCCGCTGGCTCTTCCCGGGCGGGCCGCGCGCTGCTCCGCCACGTGGAGCGCGAGGAGCCGAGACGGGAGTGTCGCTCGAGCGCACGCCGAGGACGCACGCGAGCTGGCGAACAAGCGGACGACGCCGAACCGAGCGACGGAGCCTCCGTGCGGACTGACCGAGGGACGCTCGCTCGCTCGCTCGCGCGCGCGCTTCCGACTCCGCCCGCGCACTACGGGGAAGGAGGGGGGAGGGGTTTCCGGCTCTCCGCCGCCGAGGTCGCTTGCTCGGCGCCGCTGCCTCCTGTCGGTCCGAATCAGATTGCAGCGCCTTTGCGGATCGGGGTGCGTCAGGCGTCTTGTGACTGACTGGTCCCTGAATTCGAGATGACAGGTTCGATCATCTTGCGTCGCCCCAGCTACGGAAAACCTGGGAGTTTTCCCCCTAAACAGTTTTCGTTTTCTTTTCTCCGTTTACGCCAGGATGCGTGTCCAGCGTTCCAAAGGTCCTGCAGAGAGCGAAATTTAACGGCCGCGCCGACCATCCGGTTGTCGGCTCGCTCTTTATCGGGAATCGCGTCGGTTGACATTTCAGAGGGATTTTATTTTCTTGGTGTGGGCTGCTCGGCTTTCATTTTATTGTTCTGACACCATGACACAGGTCAGCCTTAATTTAACGTTTTGTCCCACGCCAACCGGAATTGGAAAGACTTGTGGGGTCCCTGGAATAACCACAAAAAAAACACATCGGCAAAGGGTTGAAGTGGCACCTCACACAAGCTTAACGGGGAAGTGAAGCCAAATATTTTCTTTACATTATGTACGATGCAGCCCCATTCCTCTTGAGGCTGTATTCTGATTAATACCGTGTTTGTGGAACAGTAAATAAGTGGCAACATCCACCTCATAGGGGCAGCGCTTTTGCTGTCAACCGAAAATGACATCACAGTTGTCTCAGCAACGGTGTCATTTTTCGCTTGACAGCAAACGGCGAGGTGGCCGCCACCCGAGGCGGATAAAACGGGGCGCATTTTGCTGCTTCGTTCCTGGAAGCGCAAACGTATTTGATCCGAATTCAGCCACGTGGCGCTACACGGAACGCACGCGGTATTATCCTAAAGGTCCTGGGGCCGACTAGCCCGAAGCCTACTCAGGAAGAATAGCGCTCAGCCTCCCCCCGCGACGTCAACGGCGACACGTACTGCGGGAAATGAGCGAGAGTTCAAGCAGGGGTGTTAAGCATGTATAAAAAGTCGCTTTAATATATGTAACGTTTCACAATTAGTCGTGGTTCGGCCAGGAGTAGGCGGAGCTTGAGGAATCCAGTGTGTCGAGACTTAACGGGTGACGTCACCCCTTCGCTTCCGCTTTAGTCCCTTAAGGTCTCTGTCGAAGCGGCGTGGACCCCAGCGCGCGGGCGGGCCACGGAGGGAAGAAGCCCCGAGGCGGAAAGCGTCAAAGTGGCGAAAGTGGCGCCGGGGGGGGGGGGGGGGCTGCAGAGCGCCAGCCCAGCCGTCCCGCCGCCGCGCCTCGTCGTCCTCCGGGCTTCAGTAAGAGAAGCGGACCTTTTTAATGTCTGAGATGAGCGATCTGGCCAGGTAGATGCCCACCATCTGATGGACGGCACACACTTTTGTCACGCTCGAGTTTGTTCCGTCGCCGCTCGGGCTTGGATTTTAACACGGCGCTCGGGCGGAAAATAACGATTGCGAAACGGGGCCCGGGTATCGGCGGGAGGCGAAGGGCACCTGCAGCAGAGAGATGACCACAAAGACGGTAGCCAGCGTGTAGAGGTTTGCGGGTAACCAGTCTTCCAGCGCCGCCACGCAACCCTTCACGTAAATGTGATCCGGCCACTCGGCCTGAAAGCGCCAAAGCTTAAGAGGGGGGGGGGGACCCGACGCCGCGCCTCATCTGACGCCATCTCCGCATCCAGAAGTTGCGGGGGAACCTTTTCTTTGCCCCGCGGGACAACGCGCGAAGGCTCCAAGGAACGGGAGGACGGAGCGGCTCGCGCACCCGCCCCTTTCCGAGCTCCGCGGGCGAAGCCCCCGCAACGTTTCTCAAGACCTTTCTCAAGTCGGGAGGCCAAAAGAGCTCACCTTGGCTTTCTTTCTCACGTCGTAGCCGCACTGCGTGTTCAACACCGAGTCCTGGCGAGCAAAGGCGCGCGCGGTCGTGAGCGCCATGTCGTCGCGCGCCGCGGCCGACGAGCGCACTCACGGCGGGATCGGCGAGGCAGCACGAGAAGGGGACTCCGCACTTTTCTCTGCTTCGGTGCGTTTGGTTGCAGCTGAAGTAAACGTTGGCGTCCCAGTCGTCGGGCTCTCGCGCGCCGCAGCAGCGGTTCTGCGGCACAGGCGCCTTTCCAGCGGCGGACCCGTGACGGCGGCGGGCGGCGCGCACGCGCGGCTCACCGTCCTCTGCAGCGAATCGATCAGGTTCTGCAGGTCGATGTCGTCCCGGTACGCTTTGACGTTGGCCAGGAACAAGCCGTTGATCCAATCTCGCACTTGGCTCTGAAAAAGCACGGCCAGCACGGCCGCGGCCAGCTCCGCCAAGAAGATCAAGCCGATGACGGCCGAGAACTGAGGGGCGCGAGAGAGCCGTTTGGACGCGGGACCTTTGCCTTCTGCCGCCTGACGGTGACGGCCTACGCTTTATACGGGGACGGCGGCCGGCCCGCCGTCGCCGGATTACCCCCCACCCCATCCCGCTACGTCGGCGCCCCGGCTCCCGGGGAACCAGCGCGGCCCCACCGACGTTTGCGCCGCTCCTCTCTGTCGGTACGTACAAACTTGAGCAGGCAGATGTTTTCCCGCAGCGCTCCCACGCATCCGGCGAAGCCCAGGACGAAGGTGACGGCGCCCACCAGCAGCAGCAACCACACCGGGTCCAAGCCGCGCAGGCGGGTCACCTGCGCCAGGTCCAGCAGGACTCCCTGAGGGACAAAGACAAAAAAAGTGTGTGTGTGTGGGGGGGGGGGTTGTTGTTGTTTTGTTTTTTGTTTTTTTGGGGGGGGGTCGCTTTTGCCCCCTACCTTTTCACTCCACGCCCAGAAAGCCACGGCGATGAAAATCACGCCGGCCAGCTGCAACACATACAATCCACAGAGGAATAGGGCGTGTTTCTCACCTGCGGCTTCTCTCCCGCGCGCGCGCAATGAGAGCAAGGCCCAAGGAGGACACCCACCCGGTTCGGGCGTACGCTCGGGCAAGATTGGGCAGGGCCCCGCCGATAACCCTCCGGGCCACCCCCCCCGGCCGCGCAAGAGCAAAGGCGGAGGCGGGCGCCCGGAGGAGAGGAACCGGGCAAAGAAAGACGCGTGCGTTTTGAGGTCGATTTGTTTCTCTCAGACGGCCGCCGGCCAAGAGGCGTGCGAGAGGTGGCTGGGGGGCAGAAGGTTGGACGCGCCGGGACAAGGCCGAAGGAAAAGACGCTCCGGAACAAAGCGCAAGAGGGAGCCGTACCCAACAAAGGCAAGAAAGCCATTTCATGCGTCGGAAGACCCTTTTGAAACGCGGCGCAACACAGGCGTTCGGACAGGGGCGTGTCGCCCAGCGCTTCCTGTTGCATGTTTGGCAAGACTCCGGAAGGGGAAGAAGAAGAAACTCACCCAGAAGATGACGTTGTACGTAAACATGAGGTATTTGTGGCAGCAGCTGACCTCTGCGTTGTCATAGCGATAATAATACATCTGCTAAACAAGCATGCACAGGGAGAACACGGGTCAACAACAAAAAAGGATTCAGAGCGCTGAACTTCGAGGAATGTAGGCAAGCTTGACCACCAACGCTTTAAGTCATGGAGCCCATTTAGGAATTTCGCCAGAAACCACCGACGCGCGCACACGTTGTCCTTGTGAAAGATTTCCACGATGTTTTTGGTTTTCTTTTCTTTTATAGAATCTCTCAAGGGGATTAGCCTGACGTAAAAAAAATAAAGTGCGGTAAAATTGACAAATTTGATTTCATTTTCTATGGTTCTTTCGGAACGGTCCCTGGGGAAAATGTTCAAAAGGACCATGGAAATGAAGTTCGATTGAGCAATTGGATGCTGGGTCGAAGGAAAACGTCTGCCGGCTCCCATGCGTCGCGCTACTTTTCAGCATTCGGTCATGAAGCGAGAGATTTCTCCCGACTCTTTAGAGCTGGGGTTCTTGGCGTCATTAAAAAAGTGTAAAAAGTTCTAAAAATCAAAATAAAAGACTTTTCAGCAAGCATTTCAAACGAACAAGAAAAATCCTCGTCCATGGCTAAACTACCCCCCCCCCCCCCACACACACACACACACACACCTCGAGCGTTATTGTTAAGCGTCTTTGGAATCCAAATCAAGCAAATGTTTTGAGTCTTGTTTACTTGTTCTTATGAAGGCGACTTCGTTGCCTGCTCGCCGGAAGCAGCGAACGTTAGCAAAGCCAGAAGACAAAACGGGCTTCCACTCACCTCTTGCTTCCGAAAAGCGACGTCGACAAACTTTTTTTTTTTTTTTGCTTCGCCTTTGCTGTCCAGACGACAAGCAAGTCGTCTCGCCTCGTTCGGTGCTTTCCTCGCGCTAGAGTGAAACGTTTAAGCTAGTAAGGGTTGGCCAAAGTCAACTCGGGGGAGGCGCTCGAGAAGGGGCAAACTCCTTCCTCTCCTTCCTCACATTCGTCAAACTCAACGAGAAGAAGACCAAAAACAAAAGTCGCGGAAAAGCCAGCCTCCTCCTTCTTTTCGGGGGTTGCGGCCGAGCGGCACGTGGCGACCGCGAGCGCCACCGCGTGGATAGGAGGGCCACTCGAGCCGCACGCAGGGGAAAAAAAAATCAGCAAATCAAAACTACAAGAAGGCGCAGGGCCTACAGGCGAAGCGGTTTCCTGCCTGGGGCGCCGCCAGTGACCCTCAGAACAATAAAAAAAAAAAAAAAAAAGCGGGCGCTCAGGCGCCCCATCCTTTTCTACACAATGAGCGAATAAGCAAGAATAAAGAGACTTTTTATTGACAGTGTGTCATCTGGCCTGGCCGGTGCACTTGAACAGAGACACCATGCTGCCCTTGCTTTAGTGGGGGGATACGTCTCTCCCTAACCCTAACCGCTAACCCGCAACTGGCAGCCAGTCAAGACGTGCGCCGCCGATGTCACGTCAACAGTAAACACAAATACGTGGTAGGCGTTCTATGAAAATGAAGAAAAAAGGGAAAAAGGGAGGCGGAAAGGAAAGGCCAATTAAGAGGTAAGCTAAGTCGACAACGCGCTGTTTTGCCTTCCTTTTTTATTTTAGGCTGATTGGCGCTAACGCCAGTAGTTAAGTAAGAAAAATAAAGGCAAAGCTCAACCCTCGCGTTTGGGCTTAGTAGTTGTATGTTACTACTATACACCTGCATTGCAGAGTTGCAAAATCCAAACCCTCCTTGCCCAACTTGCCTAGAGTCTCAAAATCAGTAGCGGGCTGCACCATTCTATCAGTGGTGATGTGGCTCCAGCTAGGGTTGCCGCCCATCCCGTAAAATACCAATCGTCCTTTATGTGCCAGGGTTAGGGTTACGGCTCGAGCGATCCTTCATAATCACTGAACGCCCACGTTCCCTCCAGTGCGCGTTTGTCGTCACAGCAACGCCGTCGCCGACACGACTGTTAAAAAAAAAAAGTGATGTTTTGCCTTCCATACATTGAATTTCTCGCCGAGACTCCCATTTGCGCGCGACAATCGCAACGCGGCGCTTTTACTCGCGAGGGAATACCGAAGCGCTACCCGCCGGTCGGAACCGACCGTTCCGATACGGATTTTCGGGGGGGGTTAACCTTCCGAATACGGGGCCGCCGGCCGCGCGGGGCGGAATAAACGCTCCGAATGCTTTTTTGAGACCAGCGCAATGAAAAGGGACGGTCACGGTCGTCACCCCCGCCCCCCCCGCGATAGGCCGGCCGGGTAGATTTGCATGTGACGGCGGGGCGCCCCGCCCCCAATTAGCGTAAGGCCGCTTATGGGCTCAGCTAATTGGCTTGAGGAGCTTAGGAGGCGGCGCCGGGCGCGGCGGCAAGACTCGGCGCCCGAGCACTCGTCAGCTGCGGCCGCGCGCGATGGGAGCCCCCCCGGACCCCCGTGGCCTGGCCCGCTAGGCCGAGCTAGCGTTTGCGGAGCGCGTGCCCCGACATGGCCCTGATGCCGGTCAAATTCAACCTGCAGAAGCGGGTGAAGCTGGCCCAGGGCCTGTGGATCCTCTACTGGGCCTCGGTCCTGGCCGGCGTCCTCCTCTTCGGCCTGGGCGTCTTCTTCAAGGTGGAGCTGCGCAAGCGGAGCGAGCTGATGGACGAGAGCGAGAGCCACCTGGTGCCCAACCTGCTGATCCTGGCGGGGCTGCTGGCCGCCGGCCTCAACGCCTTCGGCGGCAAGGTGTGCCACGACTCGCTGGACCCGCTCAAGTTCTCCAAGTGGAGGCCCATGCTGCGGAGGTTCCTGATGCTCTGCGGCCTCTTCAACCTGCTGCTGCTGCTGCTGGCCCTGCTCTGCTTCCTCATGCAGTTCGCCGTCTACCTGACGCTGTCCCAGGGCCTGAAGAACAGCATCCGCTTCTACAAGGACACCGACACGCCGGGGCGCTGCTTCATGAAGCGCACGCTGGACCTGACGCAGATCGAGTTCCGCTGCTGCGGCAACGTCAACTTCAGGGACTGGTTTGAGGTCCAGTGGATCAGCAACCGCTACCTGGACATGAGCAGCGGCGAGGTCAAGGAGTGAGTGCCCGAGCCCCGGTTCGCGTCCGTGCCCGAGCCCGAGCCCGAGCCCGCGTCGGTGCCCGCGCTCGCGCCCGCGCCTGTGCCCGCGCTCGTGCCGTCTTTGGCAGCCGGGCGGGAAACTGCGTAGCAATGAGGTCAGCGCGGGATGAAGGGCGATTAGAAGGCGAGAGTTCTTCTAAGTCCTTAATCTTCCACCGTGTGATCTTTTCCGACATGACAAGGTCAATGACGTCCCGCTTTGTGTCGGCTAGCTCTCACGTTAACGCCGCTTTGCTTCCTGGCCAATCGCGCGGCCGGCCTTGCCGCTGGCTGAAAACCCCACGCGTTTCCGGCGCGAGCGGGATTCACGTCCGGCCTGGACCCGGGCGGCTTTTCGCTTGACTGACTTTGACGTGGGGAAAACGAGGGAAAGATGAGGAAACGGCCGCCGAAACCGCGGGCGCACGTCAGGCCAGGTGCGCCGGCCAAAGGCATGCGTTCTGACGAAGGGGGGCGGGGCGGGCGATTTCGTCTGTCCCCGAAAGCCTCGCCGTCCTGTTGTCGTCTTGGTTACAATGCCCCATAACAGTTTCTACTTTCGCCGGCTGTAGTCGAGCAAGCGCTTTGCGCCGACACGTGCGCAGCGACGCTAGCCAGCAGGGGGCGCAGACGCGCCGCGCGCGGCGGCGTTGACTGCGAGTCTCCCTTGTTCTCGCTCAGATTCCGAGCAAACGGGGTCTCCGGCAATATTTTGAGGCACGTCATCTCCGCATCCTCGCTTGTGGAAGCTAGCCTATTATCCACTTGTTTGACCCCCCCCCCCCCTCTCGCGCTCAACAAAGTTCCCGAATCCACTGGGCCGCGGCATACGCTGACTTCTTTCGCCTTGCAGTCGAGTCCTGAGCAACGTGGAAGGAAAGTTCCTGATGGACAGCGTCCCGTTCAGCTGCTGCAACCCGGGATCGCCTCGGCCCTGCATCCAGCACCACCTGACCAACAACTCGGCCCACTACGACTACGACCACCGCACCGAGGACCTCAACATCTGGACGCGGGGCTGCCGCGAGGCCCTCTTCTCCTACTTCAGCGGCCTGATGACCGGCGTGGGCGCGCTCGTGCTCGCCACCGTTCTGCTGCAGGTGAGCCGCCGCCGCCGTCCGTCCGCAGGCGAGCGGCGAGGAAAGCCTCTGAGCTGAGCGCGAGGCCCTCGCCGAGGATCAGGGCCTATTCTGGAAGCTTTAATCTTCCGGCATCCAGATCAACGCAAGGCTCAAACGACAATTAAGCCTCTCCTTTGCTGACGGCGTGGCGGGAAAACAAGGACCGCCACGCGGCTCCCAACACTCGCGCGCGTGTCTGTGTGTGTTGAACGCAGTGCGCGGACATGGCGGGCTTGAAGTACCTCAGCACGGCTCTGGAGACCATGAGCGACCCCGAGAACCCCGAGTGCGAGAGCGAAGGCTGGCTGCTGGAGAAGAGCGTCAAAGAGACGCTGGTGGAGATGCTGGCCAAAATCAAGACGCTGTGCAAGTCCAACAACGTCCAGGACGGGGAGGAGCCCGCCGACGCTTGAGACGCCGTGCGCGCGTTGTAAATAGCTACAGCCCAAAGATGGTGCCCCCCGCCCCCCATCCTCTTCCCGTCGTGTTCACGTATAACATGGAAGCACGTTTTCTTTTCTAACTTTTGTAGTCGCGCGCGTACACACTGTACATGTCCACGTTCCAAATGCAATGGATGAACATCTAACGCCTGTATTAGAGCTCCCGCACGCGTTTCCTCCTCAACCTTTGCAGCGCACAAACACACACATACGAGCGCGTTCGTGTGTAGGCTAGACGCTTTCGAGTACGTTGGTGGTGTCTTGTCTGATTTGTAGTCCCCAAAGGTATAAAGAAATGATCCAAGTGTCTCTTTCGTTTTTTGAATGCGCATGCGACGTCAACGGGGCGAGATGAAAACGGCAAGCTTGCTGCCAAAGTCGCTCGCTGCCGGGCGCGGATAACGGAAAGAACTGGAGGCCGCCGCTCGGCAAAGAAGCGAGTCCAAAAGGTTAGAGTGCGAAGAAGGGCGGCCGCGGGCCCATCGCCCATCGGCGCCGCCACAACAAAAGCGCGGTCGCCTCCGCCCTTCCTCATTCCGACCCGTCGTTCCGTCTCGCTCGCCCCCGACGGCCGCCCCGGACGCTCGGCTCTCGGCGTGACCGACGGTCGACCGGGGCGGGCGTCCGCGCGGGGCTCCCGTTCTCCCCGTCAAACGGCACGCTCGCGTTGGATCGACGCTCCCCGGCCCGGATGTCGATACGATCGCCCGGACTCTTCGTCCAAACCTCAGGCTTTATCGCAAAATCTACCGCCGCGCGCAGTGGCCGACCCTTTGGGAGCGGCCGACTCGTGCGTAAGCCGCGTCCCGGGACGCTCCGTGATGGAGGACGGTCAAAGTAGGTCTGGAATCATCACTTGCCAACGGAGGAACGCTTGCGGCCGTGGCCGGAAGCCAGTCTTCCCGCCAAAAGGAGCGCTCCTCGCCGCCTTGGCTCGGCCGGCACCGATCGACGAGCGCCAGGCCTCGTTTTCCAGATTTATTACAAAACCAACACATCAAGGCTTTGCGCTAATTAGCAAATACGACACTGATGCAATACAACACGGGAGGCTAAAGGTGAACGACAAGCTTTTTTTTTCTTTTCCACACAAACGGTCTGCCGCAAGGTGTCAATGTCAGAGGCGCCGCGCCGACGGCCGGCGCTAAACGGCCAAATCCCGCCCCGGAGCGTGAGCGCCAAACGCGCGACCGCCGGGTCCTAGGGCAACCGCCGGGGGCGGTTGACGACGTCGTCCCCGAACCCAGGAAGGCGCGGGCGGGGGGGCGGGAGGGCGGCCCCCGCTACGCGTCCAAAACAGCTTCATGCATCCGGCAACATGGAATCGACAAACGGAACAAGCGGCCAATCGGATCACTCGAGGGAGGAGGCGGGCAAAGGCGGGGCGGGAGCGCGGCAAAACGGTTCCGGCGGAACCTCCCGTTCATCTTGGGGCGGCGGGGGCGGGCGGCCTTCCGACCGGCTCCGCTATGTACACTTGCCGGCGTCCCGCCCGAGCGCGATGCGCCTTCGGCGGTCAGTCGGAGTCGGTCTCGATGGGCGCCGTCTCGTCCAGGACCACCCTCTTGGCGGCGCCCAGGTGCGCCTTCTTGTGGCGGGAGAAACTGGACGAGTGCATGAAGGTCTTGTTGCAGGCGGCGCAGGTGAAGGTCTTGCCCTTGGCCTTGGCGCGCTTGGTGCCGTCCGCCGCCGCCACCTGGTGGCTGAGCTGATGGCGCGCGAGGCTGGAGGTGTGGCTGAAGCGTTTGCCGCAAAGGCCGCAGGCCAGGCTCTGCTGGGGGGCGGCGGCGGCGGCGGCGGTGTCCTCGTCCCGGTCTTGATCCGCCTCCAGGCCTCCCCTCTTGGCGCGGCGGCGGCGGCGGCGGTTCTTCTTGCAGAGCGTGTAGAAGTTGGGCTTGTCGCGGGAGCACAGCTTGAGTCGGATCTTCAGGTCCGACGAGCTCTCGGCCACGTTCTCCTTGCCCGGTTGCGCGTAGCTGTCCAGGAGCTCCTTCACGTGCGTCACCTGCAAAGTCGGCCCACATTTACGCGCGCCGCTTGCCCGCGAGCGTCGAATGCCGCAAACGCGCGAGAGCGGCCGACCTCGCCGCGGCGGGGAAAGAAGGGCCGCGGATCCGCCCGCTTTGGTCCGCCTCGGCGGAGCGCCCTCGCAGACGCGCGAGACCCGCCGGACCGCCAAAACCAAAGCGGCTCCGCCAGTTAGAGGGGCAAAAGGGGCGGCTCCCGAGACGAACCGAAGGGGAATTCGGCGTCCGTGCCCACCTGATGCTTGGAGAGCGCGGCGGAGGAGCGGAAGCTCATCTCGCACTGCGGGCAGGCGTAGAACTTGTCCCCCGCCGGCGCCTGCATCAGCCCGGCCGACCGCCGGCGCTTCTTGCCCTTGGCTGAGGGGCGGTGGGCCGGGACGGCGTGGGCCGTGACGGCGTGGGCCGTGACGGCGTCCTTGGCCTTCTTGTGGATGAGGCGGTGGCGGGACAGGCTGGAGCTGTGGTTGAACTCCTTGCCGCAGATGTTGCACGGGTGGATGCGCCTCTTGCCGTGCAGCCGCAGGTGACTCCCCAGCATCCTGACGGGTCGCAAACAGGTCAGTGTCGGCGCGCCTCGAACGGTAGCCCGGAACCCGGCGTGACCGCGCACCCGTCGTCGATTCATCTGTTGATCTTCTTTCAGATCAAAAACGTCTACGCTTACGTCGCAAAGCGCTCCTAATGGCCAGAAGCGGCAAGACCCCGGGCTGGCTCGAACAGTTACATAATTTTCCGTCCCCGCGATCCGGGCGGACTTTTTCAGGCCAGCGTCGGAACGGCGTGAAAGGCGTCGGCCGATCGGAGGAGGGGCTTCCCGACGGCAGGAGGTAGAGCAAATAATCCGGCTGCGGGGCCGTATGAGCCGAAGGCTTTGCTGGCAGAGAAGGGCTCCGTTGCCCCACGGGGCGTGTCCGGGCCTCGTACCGCGGCCCGAGCACGTCCTGACGTAGCTGCTGGGAAAGGCGCGGCCAGGACGAGCTTTGTCACGCGACAGACTGGCCAATGGCCAAAGGGCAACCGCGGCCCGGCAAAATTCACCGGGAAGAATAGGGATGTTCCACGGCACTTTTTGTCACAGGCGCTCAAGTGGGACGGCGCTACCGCTGGTACTTTCCATCAGCAAAAACATTCGAAAGACGCGCGATGTCGCAATTCGCCATTCTTCCTCGCAAATTGACAAAATGAGCGCCACGGCGGGGCCGTACCGCTCGACGAAGGAGGGCGGCGGGAGGTTTTGGGAGGGGGCGGGACCCACCTGCTGCCCTTGAAGGTCATGCCGCAGTGTTGGCAGGCGTAGCGCGCCTCCTGCTGCGCGGGCTCCAGGGCGCGCTTGGCGGGCCCGGCGGCCATCTTGGCAGCGTGCGTCTGCTGGTGGCGGTACAGGCTGGAGGCGTGGCTGTAGCACTTGCCGCAGTAGCCGCAGCGGTAGCGGCGCTCGTCGGGCTCCGTCTCGGCCCGGTCCGAGTCGGCCTCGCCGTCCGGCCGGCCGCCCACTTCCACCAGGATCTGGTGGCGCTCGTCGTCGTCCTCGTCGTCCTCGTCCGACTCCATCTTGATCTCCACGCTCTGCTCGGTCACCTCGCAGGGGTACACCTCCTCGTAGGGCGCGAAGAAGGCCTCGTCCGTCTCGATCTTGAGCTGCTCGCCGCCCAGCTCCGACGTCTCGTCCGAGTCCTTCTTGACGCACGATATGGTGAACTTGGAGCCCACTTCGGCCCACTTGACCACGTACTCGATGGGCTGCGTGTCCAGCTCCACCGTGATGAAGTCGGCGCCCAGGGCGTCCGCCTCCGACACGGTCAGCTGCGCCTCGGAGTCGTCCATCGTCAGGCGGCGAGCCCGGCGATCCCCAGCGGCTGAAACGGAACGCACACGGGACGCGCCCGCTCACTCTGTGCCCGCTCGCGCCGCGATCGTGCTTCGATTGGCCCGCGCTCGGCTCGGCTCGGCTCGGCTCGGCTCTGCACCGCCCGGCCCGGCCCGGCCCGTCCCGGCCCGGCCCGGCCCGGCCCGGCCCGGCCCGTCCCGGACGGCGGGGCGCGCGGCCTCGCTCCCCGGCTATCGACCTTCGTCGAGTCAAATGAGGGCCCGACGAAGCACTTGTCATCAAGTGTCGCCGAGCAGCTTTCCGGGGCCGAGCGCTCGCCGCCCGCCGTGACGTCACCATAAAGCAGGCGCATCCATCCATTATTCCGATTCGCGGCCATCTCAGCCGAACGTTCCGGACGGGCGGCCGGCCGGTCGCGCGAACGGCCGCCGAGCGTCGAAAAGTCGCCGTCGCGGCCAAAGGCGCGAGCGAAACGTGCCCTTTCTCTCTCAATGGGGTTCTGGGGCTCGGCCGAGCTCGGCGGCGGTGAGGAGGAAAACGGCCGAAGGATTCGCGCTTGGCGGCGGCTCGTCGAGCGAGCGCACGAGACGCCGCGAGCGGCGCGCCGACTCCCCGCGAGCGACGTCGGCGTTTCGGGGAACTCACCGAGCGGGAAAACGTCAAACGAGAAGCTTAAGGTTGCCGGCGGAGACCCTGACAATAAACAGGAAGAAGAGGACGTGAACACAAAGCATTGTGGG
>NC_142376.1:1755000-1900000 GCF_059441005.1 Hippichthys cyanospilos
GGCATTGATCTAAACTGTCTTTTAATGTGATCGAGTGGTGTTTTTTGCTGATTCTTCAGATAGTACTTTCCACAAATGATCTTTATTCTTAATTTCGATTGAAAAGTTTAAGTGACTTATCTGATTATTTTGCTGACATTCCCTTTAGCTCAGCTCCATCCAGTGGATGCATCACACAGCCCCAACCACTACCGTAGCTTCTATTCTATGTGTCTTGTATTGCGGTGTGCCCTATCTATGAAAAGTTCTATAATTGGCCATTCGTTCAAGGTGTGTCTTAGAATTCAGTGCACGTTATCGTGCATAAAATACAGTTGTGCCAATCATGGAGACTTAAGGAGGAAATTATATACATTATTAGACAGATAAACTCATTTTTTGTGTTGGATTTGTGAAATTTTGCCATGTTTGCTTTTTTTTCAAGCTGTTTCTATTAACGTTTTTCCAGCTGATAAAAACAAATGTTTTAATATTTGTCACAAAGCTTATAGTGTAACTTTAGTGGTAATAAATATAGAGATTTCAAATTCAATATTTTATTTCTTTTATGGAATTTAAACATGATAAGAATATGTAATACTGCTTTACATGTCAATTTGGGGGGGTGGACATATCTCCTCTGAAAATTAATTAATTAAATAAAATAAAGAACATTATTGTTTGCGTTACCCAACTGGTCATTATTATAGTGTTCCACTCAATATTTGACATTTGTACATTTTTGGTACATTACGTAGGGAATTACATTACTGTTGCGCTGCTAATTTTTGCTAGCACCTGCTCATTTCAGCCCAGCCCAAAAAGGTGCCTTCAAAGACCTGCTAGAAATAGGTAAGCTAAAACACCTAGCAAGACGTCAAGGTGACTTTTGCAGAAAAGGACACCATATTGGCAACAAAGTGTCTAAAAAAGCTGGGCATGAAGCCAGTTAAAATGGTTAGCTTGGTGGAGATGTAGAAAATATATATTAATAAATGTAATGGAGCCAACGAGGCGGGAGTAGTAGGTTGACGTTTTTTTCCCGCTGACGGACTCAACCAAGGGCGCGAGACAAATGAACGCAACACCAACCTGACATCTGCACACCATGTCGGCGTCTTGCGCGAGCAGGTCCACAACTTTGCCCTTGCCCTCGTCGCCCCACTGCGCGCCTAGCACCACCGTCACTTGGTTGCCCACCGACGGTCTGCCGAGCCGCGTCGCCGGCTCCTGGCACCCACTTTCCGACATGTCCGACCGCTGCTGGGAGCTTCCGGGCTGAGTGCTAGGGCTGTTTGTGTGGCTCGGGAACACGGCTGAGTGGAGCGGTCCAGGCTCCAGCCCACTCCCACGGCAACGTTGGACGCCAGGAAGTACAATACCATGCGCATGCGCACAGGTGGCAGCAACCAGGAAGTAGGTCAATGTTTGCAAGATTTGGGTTAGTCGGATAGGGGGGTTATGAATTCACTTTGCCCCACCTATGTATAAAAATCAACACAAACATCTTAACCAAATACAGCATTACTGTTAATATATATAAATATGCTCCCCATTGTGTAGTGAAGTTGATATCCATCACTGTCGTATGACGTTTACTCTCAACACAATAAGGCCTTACGTTGATGACAATCGAAACGTGACACGTGTTACGTTTTAGATGTTTATTTTTAAATCCCTATTTAACAACTTGTGTTGGAAGCCCGTTGGGTTGCTGAGTGACAAGAAGTAGTGAATTGTCAAATAAACGCTATAAAAATAAAGACAAACATTGTGACGGGCACTAACACTATATATGTATGATAATCACTTTTTATGTTACTTTGCACGTTATTTTTTTTTTTATTTTATTTTGTTCTTTTTTTCCTACCGTTTTTACTTCCTGGTCTTGTTCGCTCTATGACGCATATAATAAAACGATGAGGTAGGATAATTTAATATACCGGAATGTTTTATAGATAATTTAACATTATTGTTATCATTTAGCTTCTGCCAGCTCGCATGTAGACGCCGATTTTGTGAACACTCTGCAGAAGTTGTCGTTTATCCGCTACTCGTTTAGTGCTTCCTGAACGAAACGTTTTAAAATAGTGAATGGATTATCACTTAAAATCAAATTTACACTCCAGCCGCATGAGGGCGATAATGTGCCAAACAACATTTACCACACACTTAAAAACAGACAAATAAAGACTGTAGTCGTTCCTGGCTTCCGTGTAGGTCTTGCAAGCTAGTTTTTTGAAGACTCGGCAAAAGTTAACGTTTATCCTAAAATGTCTGCACCGGTACTCCTCAAAGTTTTTGTAAACGAACGCTTGGCCACCGCCGCCGAGGAAATATTTGCATTTTTTGAGCGAATAATCGCAAAATACGAAGAAGAAGCTTCCAACTCTCAGCAGGAAATCATACGCCTGAGAGGGGTTCTATCGAATTTTTCGTCTCAGGACAAAACGGGTCAGTCTATTCTTATATTCACATTTCTGAAGGTTTAACAAAGAACTATGTTGATTACGATCCATGTATCTTTTAACTTTTGTCACCTGTATGACTAACAGTTCAGAAGTTAGCAAGGTAGAGTCATATTTTGAAACGTAAATATGTCAGTGGAAATGAACAAGGTTAGGTTCGCAAAACAATTATTATGAATCAAGTCAAACCTAGAATGGAAAACCTGTTTGAATGATCTATTTTTCATTTATGTTCTTTTTCGATTTCTAAATTTTGGGTGTGTGAATGGTTGTCCCTTGGCTGGCAACCATTGGAGGGTGTCCCCCGCTTACCGATTGACAGCTGAGATAGGCACCAGCAAGCCTGCGTGGTGAACGGCTTGAGCGCACTGTCAGCTTTTGAGAAAATTGAAGGCTTCTAGGTGTGCCTGATGGCACGCAAATTAAGGTACATATATATACATCCTTAAAATCTGTACTATATTTTTCAGACTGCTTTCAATCAGCAAAGCGCAAGGAGGAAAATTGGGAAAATTCTGTCGCGCAGCCTTCCAATGAACGGGAGTCAAACGGAAGCATCGGTCATACGGGCTCGCCGCTGCCCCTTATTAAGCAGGAAACCCTCTGTGATGTTCTGAGGGACGAAAACGAGAACAGAAGCATCGAGCATACGGGCTCGGCGCTGCCCCATATTAAGCAGGAAACCCTCTGTGACGTTCTGAGGAAAGAAAGGGAGACCCGAGATGTTTCCGACGTCCCTCAAACACTTGGGGAAGGAAACGAGCAGAAAGAGTTTTATGTTTTAAGCGGTTTTATGCAGCACCGTCACAGCGAGAGGCACGAAGCGGATGCCGAATCGTTGCCGCCTCCCGTTTCCTCCACGGAGCGATTGCCGCCACCCGACCTAAGCGGGGACGTTCTCCCAAAGACGTCGCGCACTCTGGCTTATCCTTGCCGGCTGTGCGGCAATTCCTTTACCTTCAATTACCAGTTGGTGAGTCACGCCTTGCGCGTCCACAGGAGGGACGCGCGCTGCGCCGTGTGCGGCAAAGCGGCCGAGTCTCTCAAAAGTCTCGCCGAACACGTCCGGTCCCACCGGGGCTCCAAGACGTGCTCGGAGTGCGGCAAGCTCTGCGTCAGCGTCAGCGCGCTGGCCGTGCACATGACTAGCCACTCGAGCGCCAAGCTGTATCCCTGCCACGTGTGCGGCAAGGAGTGCAGCCGCAAGGGCGACCTCAAGATCCACATGAGGATCCACACGGGCGAGAGGCCCTACCGCTGCCAGCACTGCGCCAAGCGCTTCACCCACAACAGCCACCTCAAGAAGCATCTGAGGACGCACACGGGCGAGCGCCCGCATACGTGCCAAGTGTGCGGGCAGGGCTTCCTTCAGAGTGGACACCTCGTGTCTCATTTGTCTACTCACGCGCGGATAACATGACAGGCGCAGTTTGCACCGTTGCCATGACAACAACAGTCAGTAACAGTAGAAGGTGTCCAAACTTTACTTTGAGAGCAGCATACAGAGAAATCAAAAGATGACGGTGCCACATTTTTTCTACTCAAAATCTATTAAGCAATTCGTAATGACTTCGATCGACTTGAAATCAGGGGTGTGGACTGAGTGAAATGATCGATTTCTTTCTTAACGGAGAAAAGCAAAATCTAAATAGAGTGAATCTGAATTTTAGAAAACTGCATTTGCGTTCTTCCAAAAACGTATATGTACCACAAGATGGCAGCAAAGCACAGATTTAGTTTCATACGGGTGCTCCGTTATGTGTTTATGCCTTGTTTAATGTCTTGACTTGATATTTATTTCTTTACATTTGTGTGGACTGCAAAGTAAGAGTTTCATTATATGGAGAATTCTGTTTCTACACTGTGCGAATGACAATAAACACTTTGAATTTTGTTAAAAAAAAAAAAGGGCCACAACTCGACCCACTTTGATTTCAAAGAACAGGTCCAATCTTGGACATTTGAATCAGGTGTTTTGAGAAGAGAAAACAGGACCAGAGTTCGACACCTATGCACAGGTGTCAAATTCCAGTCCTCGGGGGCCGTTGTCATGCATATTTTTGAACTTTCTCACCTCGATAAGGATCATTTTCAAGCTCCCGCATAGCTTGCTAATAAGAAAACCATTTATATCAGATATGTTGGGGAGAGAAAACTGGTAAACACGCAGGATACCGACCCTCGAGGACTAGAGTTCAACACCTTTGCTTTAAAGTTTAAAGCATTCAGCCATCCATCCCTTTATCCGCTTCTCCTCACAAGTGTCAACCGGCTTGCTGGGGCCTATCCCAGCTGACTTCGGGCAGTAGGCGAGGGACACCCTGAACTGCTTGCCAGCCAATCACAGGGCACACAGAGACAACCAACCATTCACGCACCCAGTCACACCTAAGGACAAAAGTCCAATACACCTGGCATGCATGGTTTTTCAATGTGGGAGGAAGCGCCCATAGAGAGCCCACACAGGCATGAGGAGAACATGCAAACTCCCCACAGGGAATTAAACTCGGGACTCTGAACTATGAGGCGTATGCGCTAACCGCTGTGACTTTAAAGCAGTGCTTTTCAATTAGTTTTGCAAAATCACACACACACACACTGCAGTGACTACAGATAAGATGATCATACAACTTGTATGTATAAAAAAATTTGAACTAAAACTATAAACGTTCATGTACTCCCGTAGACTTTGAATTCATAGCGGCGAGGACTTCTGGCTCGCGGTCAAGAGCCTCTGGGATCAAATCTTGGCTCAGGACTTTCTGTTTGCATTTGAAATTAGGAATCATTGGGAAGTAGCTGCAGGTGCTTCAGATTGTAGCTAGTGAAGCTAAGCAGCTAATCAGATCCCTGTGACACCCAAAACCAACCCCCCTAATCTGGTTACACAAACCCGTCCCCCTGCTTCCAGACTCAGGAACGCTTCCCTCACGATTGACGTGGAGTCAAGTTGACAAATCGAAAGTTGTAAGATTTGTATACCGTGTGGGTTCCCTGGGTGGCTCGGAGGACACATTTCCCCAACTTTCCCAGTGGAAGGATGCCAAAAGGTTCATTCGAGAAGTTAAATTATGCGAAAGCAGCTCAAAGAACCGCAGGGATTTTTGTTTTATGTGCGTCAGTCTTTGTATGGAAGCGATAAGGCAGTTATTTTTTACAGTTTCGCCCTGAGGAATTCCACACGGGTCCTTAACCATCACCAGGAACGCTTTGGGTTGCGCAATACGTTCCCATTTAAAGTTTCTGGTTCTAAGTGCACAAAAAAGATGTTGCGGGACAGACGCATGGACGGGAGTGACCTTGATGATTTTGGTTTGGTGCGGAGGAGGATTGCAAACATCTTGCAAGAACCTGGAATCTCAAACATAAAATGGAAATGAGCAATTGCAGCTCAAGACGCATATCGAAACAAATGACATCATGTTTCCATTATTATTGCTCATGTTCAATATGAGGAAGCGCAATGGACACGTTGGTTATTTTCAACTCTCCTAAAGTGTCCTTACTTAGGTCATGGGTTTGTATGTTGTCATAGTTTGGATTGCTTAACGTTATTTTTCTCTCTGGAAAAAAATGCCGTAATTTTCCAAATATAAGTCGCACCTTACACAATGCAGATTTACAGAATAAATCTCATCTTCCTAAATTCTTCATATCATCTTGCGTTCATATCCATGAATTATATATTTGTTGCGGCTTAAATGAAGTGTGTTTCGGATTTCCCACATTGTTAGCAGTCAGCGAGCTCAGCGCCAGTGTAACACGCTCCAAGCAGTTGCTTTTCCTTTTCCTCGTGACGCAACTCGAGTTCATCCATCTTCCATGGGCGCTTATCCTCACAAGGCTTGCTGGCGCCCATCCCATCTGACTTTGGGCAACTGGTTGCCAGCCAATCGCAGGGCGCACAGAGACAAACGACCATTCATGCACCCAAGCACACCTAAGGACAATTTAGTATGTCTATTTCACCCGCCATGGATGTTTTTGGACCCACACGGGCTCGGGGTGAACATGCAAACTCTACACAGGAAAGCCTGGAGCAAGGTGGATTTGAACATAGGTTCCTTGAACTGTGAGGCGGGCGCGCGATTCACTGCGCCACCGAGCCGCCAGCTCGAGTTCATTTTGCCATAAATACCCGAAGTTCTGGAACATCGGCGTTCCGCCAAGTTCATGATTGTGTGTATATTCCAAAAGATCGCAATTGATAAACAAATTAAAATGAATTCCTTTCCGTGTTCTCTAACCGGTGCACTCTGAAAGATGAGGACATTATAACCTTAACACGATCCTCCCCGTTTTAGTAATATTTCCGTGTGTGAACAAGCACGCACTGGGACGTCGGTTCAGTCTGCTTGCTTCTTTTATTGAAAATAAAGCCGTAACAACCTCAGCTTAAGTGGTGCTCAGGTAGACGTGACCTTCGCAACCCGACTTTGCTTTCCGACAGATTTTAAATTCTTGGAAATGATGTTGCATCGCTACTTCTTTTTTCAATTCTGCGAAAACAACAAATGAGCAAGAATGACTGGATTATTATAGACCTCTTTTCCGATTATTTTAATGATTGCACAAGTGATACATCATTTGAAAGAAGAAGTGAAAGAGACAATTCGCTGAGGCAAGTAATTCTTTGTGTGCACCCCACACCCTAAAATGCTTCTTTTTTTTTTTTCAGCCAAGCACCCCCTAACCAGCGCAAATCATTTTTGGTTGAGTGGCGGAACTCCAGATGTAGTGTTATATCTTGGCGAATTTCATTCGGCAGCTCCAGAGGATACATTCTGAAATAGTCATCTGTTTTGTGTCTGGCCCATGGTGTGAATGGCCCTATTTTCAAATTCATTTGCTCTTAATTTGAAAGGAAAAGTGACCTATTCCTGTCACGGCATTAAAAAGCATGAAGTTATATGGACTGATAACTGCTGAAATATGTTTAAAATATCATGTGGGCCCTGAAGTGCTTTCATGTTCCGCCATTTAAGAATCAATGGCCTAAACCAAAAAGCTGTTCATTTTGACTTTATCCATTTTTTAAGGAAACCTGCTTCTGATTATGATTATGATTCTTCAGTATAAATTTGCCAAATTAGCCGGAAATTAATAACTGAGTATAAAAATTAAATAATAATTCATTAATACTTTATCAAGAGATAAGTGTTTACCAATGCAATTGAATTATTTACAAGTTATTTTATTTTTTCATCCCCCAACAATGAAAACCGGTGGTTTACGCGCTGTATAAGGCGTAGCGGATTATAAGGCGCACTGTCAGCGTTTGAGAAAATCGCAGGCTTTTAGGTGCAACTAGGTGGCAAATATGGTGCACCTGGGCAAATCTACATGAAAGAACAATTTGAGAATCACTCCCGTAAATGTGTCGCGTGCCGGTAACAAACGGCAAAGGGCAGCAAAGTTGCGCGTGTTGTGATAGCTGCACAGGAAGTTGAACGCTGACCCGTGGGGACTCCGGAGATGTGGTCTCACAGCAGGTGACCGTGTGACACTGCAGAACCAACCCAGATACGCACACACAAACACACACACACAAAAGCAAGGGTGCACATGAAAGAATTGTGAGAATCGACCCCCGCTGAAGCAAAAGCAATCACTATTGTCTTATGTAAATGAGGGTTCTCAGGCTCCCACTGTACGCACACAGGCCTGTGGGAATTTTCAGATTGGTGGGAAGTACGAGTAGAACGTTTACAGAAGTCTTTTGACTACAAAGTGACGAGGTCGCAACTGCACAGCTTCTTCAAAAATTGCCCCTGGAGATTATGTCCCATTGCTGTCCCTCAAATTGGGCTATGCTGGGAAGGCACTTCAGGGGTTATTTGAAATACTAAAAATGTTTCCAAAGGTATAGGCAAATGGAATGCTCTTTAGTACCCTGCTAGGAACAATACGTTTTCTCTTTTAAAATTAAGAGTAAATTACCGTGTTTCCGCACTAAAACGTTCGACTGTCTTGTCTGATTGTTTTGTTGACGTTCCCGACTGACAGCCACTACTGTAGCTTCTATTCTATGCGCCTTATCATTCAGAGGTCTGATTGAAGCCCTTCTTTTCCATCCAAAAAGGCTTAGTGCTGAAAAAGATTTTTAAAAAATTACAGAACGATTGGCACTAAACTGCGACGAATTTGACTTTCTAATGGTCAGATCCTCTCAATTGAACTGACTGAGGCAGAAATTCAACAAAAAAAAAACTTTGTTTGGGTCAAAGCTGAGCTACAGACAAACACACAAGCTTAAACCACTCACAGGAAATTGCATTCTGAGTCTCAGGACTGCGTTTTCGATTTGCACGCACTTTTAAGGAGCCTTAACACAGACATACACAAACATATACGCACACACACACACACACACATATGCACCCTTATGCGTAGCATGGTCTGCTCAATTGACTGCTTTACTTCTTGTCATGCATGTGACAAGTCACATGTTGGTGGCTGATGCGGCAAGTCTCCATATACCATCTTGCGTTCAAATTCCAACTATGGTGAATTTATTCGTATTTGGCGATCTCATGCTCGGACAGCGTATCCCGCTTAATTTGACGGCCTCCGATCAATTAGCTCTTGATCTTTATTTGAGTCAGCGTCAGTCTTTAGACTGGGGATCAACTGCTACTTGGATCATTTTGACCCAGTCTTTACAAAAAAAATCAAGTAAACTTGAGCCAGGTACCAATTGGTCTCTTTTTGAGCTATAACT
The DNA here is from genome assembly GCF_059441005.1 of Hippichthys cyanospilos. Taxonomy (NCBI): domain Eukaryota; kingdom Metazoa; phylum Chordata; class Actinopteri; order Syngnathiformes; family Syngnathidae; genus Hippichthys; species Hippichthys cyanospilos. Next base: position 1,764,169 of record NC_142376.1, read on the forward strand.
GGGTTACTTTTTAACCCAACATTTTAGCCTGGTAAGCCACTGCTATTTGCGTCAGTTGCAGCCAACATTTGAACAATTTCCCTCAATTTCTGTCATTAACGCAAATGTAAAAAACTTAAAATAAGGGCAAGTTTGGACATCTGCTGTGATCCACAGGGAATAATCTGAAGATGAAACATTCGTCCGAGGTGCTGCGCAAAGCCAAGAGACGGCGCGTGCTGGAGGAAAACGCCTTCATTGTGAGTGGTCTCCATTTTTATTGCCAGCTTGGGAATTTATGATTGAATGTGATGCAATAACGAATGGTCGCAGTCTTATCAAACCCTCCCCATCTCCATTTCATGAGAAAATACGATTGGAATGGAAAAAAAAACAGAGACGTCGCCCTTTTTCGTCCGATCCGCCGCCGTTCGGAGGCGAGGTGTGAAGCGAGGGTTACGTCAACGGAGTTTCAGCCCCGCGCGCATTTACGTTTACTTCCTGCGCATTTCAAAGTGTTGAGTTAATCGTGAACACCATCTGTGCGGTTTTATTACCATCAAAACTTTAGTTTGATTACATGTCACAATCTGACGGGGAAAAAAGCGAAGGCCCATTAGGTTCGAAATTTTAATTCTGTACAAAGATGATCGTGCTCGGAGTGAATTGAGTGAAAGAGGTTCTCACATTTACCTCAGAATTCTAACTTCACTCTCAGAATCTTTACTTTAATGCCAGAATTGTGACTTTAAAGTGAGAATTCCCACTTTAAATTCTCACTTTGTGGCTTTTTTTCTCAAGGGAGATTATTCAAGCTATTCTCAGAATTCTGGCTTGATTCTTAGTTCAGAGAATTCTGGACTTTTGGATGAAGAGTAACGTTAATGTTTTATGATTAATAGTGATGTTGTGCTTGCATTATTTTGGGCAGTATTAAAAAGGAATAATAAATCTGTAGTTGACGTTTTAAAGTTGTATAAATGTATAACGTGGCTATTCAAAGTGACAATCCTGACAACTCGTTTTTCTTCACTGGTCTTGAACTTCTGTAAAATAATAGTTATAACAATAATAATATTAATAATTTGAATGAAATTTTGAACGAATAAAGCGAAAATGAAATAAGCTGGCATTCAAACATATTTTTACGTGTTATAAGGGTGCCAATCATTGCAGTTGACCTATTTTTGATTGTGCAGGTGTGGCTAAAGAATTGGCTGGCGCATTCCATAGCTTATCAGATTTTTTTTTTGTGAACATTGATCCAAGGGTAAGGAGTATGAATGCCACTTGTTATGTCAGTGCTAAGGTAGCAGAGGTCAAAGCCAGGTCATTTTATTCCTGACACGGCGCTGAGAGAATTGCATTCTGCGTGGCACATTTCACGCAGCGTGACAGGGATTTGGTACGAGCATGTGACCTGTGCAGAGCATCCGCGAAGTTGCGCTCTGCTGGGAATCCCACGGTAGAGATGAGGGATGACTCCCACTCGCTCGGGCCCCCCTTATGTATGAGGACCCAAAGTGCCGAAAATATACAAATAAAGATTTCATTCAATAATTTAATCAAATGTTTCATGAATGAATGAAATGTTTATATGAGTATTTCATCAATTCAATTGATGGTTTCATGGTCCGCCGTTGCGGCGTTTCATGAATGAATTTTATGCGTCAAACTCGCTTGTCAAAGTTAGTGGGCGGGGCCAAAAGCCGGCTACGATGTCCAAGGACCTTTAGACCTTGCTGAGCAAGTGGAAGCACGATTTTATTCGACGTAAAGTGGAGGATTTTTTTTTTTTTTTTTTTTTGAAGTTGTCGGGTGTTATTTCCGCACTTTTGCGATCACGACGTTGACCAAAGAGTGATCAAAGAAGTACTTCGCATTGTTTGGTCTGTCTTGGCTTGAAGAGCAGGGGAACCAATCAGGTGTTAAGACCCGCCCATCAAACTTTGACTGGATAGTTTGACAGATTTCATATATTCATGAAACACCACCACACAGAACCATGAAATAATCAAATAATTACTTTTAAAATATTATAATTGGATTCTTAATTTAGATAGACATATTTAATGAAACATTAATTATTTTTAAACCTCCATTTTGAATTAATTAACAACACTTTTAATGAAATCGATTTATTTCAGTCCATGTTTAATTAATGAAACATTTATTTAATCAGTGAAACGTTTCATTACTTAATGACACATTTAATTAAATGATGATAACATTATTATTTAACTCATCCATTACCAACGACGGCTCTAGACATCCATTTTTCCTAGGCTGTCATTGAATGAGTTCATTATTTTACTATACGTCGCTGACATGAATAGAAAAATAAAAATGCAAAACTTGCTGTATATGACTAATCATGGCATTTTACGGAAGAACATTTCACTCATTCATTGCCATCGACGCCTATAGACGTCCATTTTTCCTGGGCTGGCATTGAATGAGTTATTGCTACATTTATTGATTTAATTTTGGCACTTTTGCTCCGCCATACTTTGGGAATCGTCTTTTTGTCCGCTTAATCCCTTGACGTTCTTAATCTCAGGTGGAATTCACTTAACGTCAAAGGGGCCATTTTGGGGTTAAGGAGGCCAGCTACTGAAAGTGCTACTCAGCGGCATTCTTGTGGTACATCCTGCACAGGATGTTCCTGAATTAGACTAGACTCGATTTGTGTTTACTCGCCGCTCCGCAATCTGCTCCTTTAAATACGTTTTGCATGCTGTCCTGGTGACAGAACGCGCTCGTGGAACGACGCATCAGAAGACAGACCTTAAGTTGTCGTTGAATTTACGCTTCGGAAGTAGCAAAGCCCAAGCAACTGAAAGCGTCGTGGAAATTTACATGATTTGTTTTCACGAGCTCATAAAATGATGCGGCGGGCAAGGTTTGGCCCCTCGGGCCTTGAGTTTGACACCTGTGATTTAGAGTGTCCAATTTACCTGCCGTGCATGTTTTTGGAGTGCCTGGCGAGAACCCGCACGGGCTTGGGGAGAACATGCAAACTCCGCACGGGAAGCCGGAGCCAAACGGATTTGAAATCTGGTCCCTGAACTGTGAGGCGGAACACAGGCGTGCTAACCACTATTCCACCGAGCCGCCCTACTCTTCTTATCAAAACCTTAATAAGCATTAAATTAGATTGGCTCTTAACCCCTAATTTATGAACACCTTTTCCCATAACATTTTTATGATTCAAACAACAGTTTTTCGCTGTTTTTAAGACACACTCCAGAAGAGGGTGAACTGTTTTACTTCATTTTTTTGTTCTTTTTGTACGAGGAGTAAAAAATAAAATAAATAAATCAATCAAATGAAATGAAAAAGCACATGTGTGAGAACAGGATTTCGGAAAGTTTTGCAGCGCGACCACAGTCCTCCGGCCCCAGTCGCCGGTCTCTCGTCACAGATGGTGTTTTGTCCAAGAAAACCCACAGCCGAGCTTTTTTTAGCGCCGGGTGTGGATGTCTGCGCACTCGCGCCATGACTTTATGGGCAAACAGCGGAGGCAGACGCTCGCACCGTACGTCCTGAACAGAAATAAAAAAAGCGGTCGAAATTGTGACACAAAGCTACGCTGGCGTAACTTCTCACAGAGAAAAAGAACACATTGTGTTTACTGGTTAAAGCAACGGTGGGCAGTATGTGGCCGCTGGGCTAAACAAGGCCAAGGAGAGCAAATAATTTGGCCCGTAGTCAACATTTGCCGATGTTTCGTAGTGTCGCAACAATACAAGCTCCCACACAGTTAGCTTGCATGATTCCTCGCTTGAAAAGTCAACAGTCTGGCGTCTGGATTTTAAAAACACCGTGGTTCAGTGACTCACGAGATGACTGGCGTTTTCCCGATGTTTTTTTTTAATTTAAATTGTGCCCACTGTTGTTAAGGGTTAGGCTTGTTTTGAATGTCATGGAATTACTTTTAACACATGTAATGCAACATTTTTAACCTTACACAAATTTTTGTTTTTGTTTTTATGGCTGCAGTACATGATTTCCATTTGGCATTTTATCCCATAATGCCATAGTGTAGAAATCTCAAACTCGAGGCCTGGGGGCCAAATCCGGCCCGCCACATCATTTTGTGTGGCCCGTGAAAGCAAAGCATTTAAATTTCCATGATCCTTGCTAAACTCAGTTCCAAACTATGAATTTGTCATGTAGAATAAACAATAGAGATTTTGCGACATATTTTGGTTTGTTTTGTTACAGTAACTTCAACGATAATTCAACAAACTCATGTCCTTTACTTCTGAATTCCGAACTACTACGCCATCAAATTTGTTGTGTACACTAATATTACTATGCGATCATTTAAAACGGACTTGGTTTCTTCATCGTGTCGACTCAATGAGGGAATTTGTCACGACAAAATGGCCCGCGACAAAAATGAGTTTCACACCTCTGGTATATCCTCATGCGCAAGTCACTGGAAATACATTTGCAAATTTGCAAGTACTTGCAAATACATGCAAACAAGTCTGTCAGTCAAAAACGCTGACTCCACGCTTTATGAATTCATTTCAAAATGGATAAAGGTAACGTGACACTTAAGTAATAACGAAAACACTCGAAGGAACTTGATGGATAAAAATAAAACAAAACAGAGGTGGTCAATTAAGGGCATGGGGTCAAAAAAAAAGAAGAAGTTTTGTTTATAAGTGCTGATGCAGGAGAAGAAGGGAATGAAGATGCACGAATGGACCTGACCAAAAAGAAGACAACTTCTGGTTAGGAAAAGAAAAATTCATTTAAAAACATTATACAAGATTTTGGGGAATTTCAGGCGTGGCTTCTGACTCAACCAGTGTGAATGACTACGAGTGAGTTCAAAGTTAATGCCAATTAGATTATTTAATATTTGAATTACTTCTAATTCCGCACTGAAGAATTTTGGAATGTTCTTTACAATATGTTATGTGGTCCTATTAATCTAAATATGAAAGTCAAAATCAACAAAAATGAGAGTGCCGGTGCACAATTAAAACATGTATCTTGTTTATTTTTCTTGTATCTGTGTGCACATATAACTGGTCACGCTCATAACATAATTATTAATATCAATAATACTATTTTAATGCTCATTTTAACAATAATAATTAATACTACTGTTATTAATTAATAATGTGTTAAGATAAACATGCTTTGTTTCAGAATACGTTTTTAGATATGAACACTTATCAGAGTATTGAGAGTATAACATTTACAAAACTATGATGTCATTTTCAGTCGACAGCAAGTGGCAAAACGGCTGTCACAAATGTAGTACAGATCTTATATTAATTCATTAAATATTAATTAATACATCGGTGTGGCTATTTGGGCTGAATAAAGCATATCGTGAAAACATTGTTTGGGGTTGACTTACTAAAACATAAACAGGTAGGCGTTCATTTTAAGTACGTCGAAGCGCGTCTGTCACGAAAGTGCTTGTTTTTCCAAGGAGTCCTTGAAGGCAGCGCGGATCTCCTTTCACACACGCTCCTACGTACGCACACTCACAAACACTCCACGAGTCCACGCGGTCCGCTGACAAGGTAGGATAACTGCACATTTGTCTTCTTACCAAACACGCAAATATCCCTGTTATTCCCAGCGAGTCTTTTAATCTTCCTCGTGTCTCAAAACCCGTTATCTCCCGAAGAGTAGGCGTTTGGTTTTACCCATAAATCAGCCGCTCATTTCATTCACAAATGCGTTAATTTTGGTTGAAATTGACAGAGGATTTAAATATGCGGGTGTTGTGTTGTGAAGGGACAGTAAGAAGAGGTGACGACAATGGTAGCGAGCGCCCCACCGGCGTTTTTGTGACACCCAAGCCATGCCGCCTTTTGTTTGCGGCGAATTAAATTTAGCGCCAAGCCGCGGGGGCTCATCGCTTTTGGCTAGTTGCGGCTCGGCGGTTACCTCGTGCGTAATACGAACACGAGGTCTCGGTGGGATACGAACTAGTCATGATGATGACGGTGGGTTGAGCGGTCGTGACCAAATGGGCTCAATTGGTGCTGGAAAAACGTCAAGTGACTCATGTTGACAAAGTGGAGCAGTCGCGTTCCGGTTTGAAACACCAAAGCGCAGGAAGTGAACTATACCAAGCCAAAATCGATCGTTTTATGTTGCGCATCTGGTGCCACTATCTTGAGCTACAGTATTACTCTTTTGTTTTTGTTTTTTTTTTTCTTTAAAGTATGATATGATATGAAAAACTTTATTTTTGAACTTAAACATCAAGCAAAACAAACAAAAAAAACAGTATACAACAGCTTTTTTGCATGAATAAACAATAATAATTTAACAAAAAAACAACAACAAAGTAAGTAAGTGGAAGATCTATACGTGTAAACCATTGCCCCCCCCCCCCCCCCCCCCCCCCCCTCCATCCCTCCCAAAACTAAATTTGGACGCATGACATTACTGTGACACCAAATGGCATATTACGGATTACATTGGTGAATTGCTGAGTGTTCTCATCTATAAAAATAATTTGGACATGTATACGACTAATTTAACAGGTTTAAACACAATTTTTTTGTGCAAAGCAGCCCAGAGAGTTGGGTTAAATTAAATTCAAATTTGGGTGGGGCATTTTTTGACCCATGATTGGGTTATAGTTTCCCTTACTTCATCATTGTTCGGTTATTGTAGCTTCACTCTATTCTGGATTTTTATTTATGATAAAAATAATAATAACCTTTTCTATTGCTGGTCCGCGTTGCTATTTTGCATCGAATATCCCCCCCCCCCCCCCCCCCCCCCTTTTAGGTCAAATCAGTAAAAATGAAATATTTGGTTTTTTTTAAAATACTACATATATTTTCGTTTATTACAATATCTATTGCATGTTTACCATGTTTTTTCCCTATAGATGAATGCATAATAAAAATAAATAAATACAGATTTTATGTGTTTCTTTTTTAAAATAAAAGAAGCTAATTAAATGAATAGGGACTACAAGTAAAGATATAAAATAAAATGTAACCTCTACCCACAGATTTTCAGACAAATGGTATTAGACTATTCTTGAGCATTTTGTGTAATTTATTGCTTGTAACATGTGCACAAATGTAGAACAACTGTGAGACCAACTGTGGAGACATGGAGACAAAAACCGAAGGGCGTGGACCCCAAAATAGTAGCTTATGAGGTCACCAGTTTTAATTTATCACAGGCACATCCTTTTTACGTAATATTCTTCTGTTTTTTTTATGTGATTTTTTTTTTTTTTAATGAGTGTATTTAAGTTGAGGAAAGCAAGCTGTGAATCTCAACTTTGAGTGTAGGTCAGGAAGCGTTCACGAGTTCAAATTGCAGGTCGGGCTTTGAACGATTGCGGCTGATCTCGTTTTTCATCAAAGTATGAAAACAAATGAATAAATAAAGCACCACGAGAACGATGCAGTGACGGATTACACTTCCTGCGGGCGACCACATGTCTGCGTACGTGTGTGGGGGCTTGCCATTTTCCTGCGGTCTCTCGTCAGAGAAAAATCACGTGGTGTGGCGTACTATACATGAAAAGTGGCAAAGTGAGCACTCAAAGCGGAAGCTATCTCCAGCAGGAAGGAAGTGACGAATAAATACATCTAATCAGCCGTCTTTTTTTCACCGCGTAATTGCAATAGATACCGGGAAGGTGCCGCGCTAGCATAAAGAGCAAGGCGAGCCATTTCCTGGCCGGGGGCCACGTCACACGTGCCTGTGCTATTCGCGTTCAGCATGCAGGACCTGACTGACACAAGGACGAGAAGTCAGAATGCTGTCTTTGTTTTGCCCATGAGGAACAGCTGATGAGCTGACTGTGAACTCATTTTAACTCATTCACTCCCAAAAACGTTTTGATCTTATTGTTATTTTTTGTGGGTGAAGTCCGGAAATTCAGTACCGATGATCAATTTATATACAGTAATCCTTTTTTTCCCACAGTTAATACGTATGTATTTACTTACATCTTATTAAACCTTATACAGAAACAGCACTATTATCCCTTCCCATCCCTCTGGCTGTCGTCTCGTGAAAAGCTGCGGTTATATTCGCGGCGTCCGAAAGTCTAATTAGAGTGAAGCCCGGAGCTGACTAAACATGATAAAAATCAGAGTTTACACTTGAAATTCCAATTTATTACAAAAGAAATGGAGGTCAGAGATTTACAATGCACCGGTGCAGCGCTGCTCTTTCCTGCTTCTACCTGACAGCGTTGTGAGTTTCCTGAGGGAGACGGGCACTCCTACAAGACACACGATTGGTTTCCTGTGCGACCATTCACAAATTCACCATCACTCCTAGACTACCATCTGCTGGCCAACATCCAATTTTGCGCAATGTCATAGTTTTTCAAAAATCTAAACTACTTGTCAGTCCTCACATTCTGTTTTTTATACGCAGCAATATAGTGATCAGTCAAAAAGTTGAAGATGGCTTGCTGTCTGTGACATTTCAATATTAAAGGCTCAACAAACCAGTATTTTTTATGGCTTCCTGAAATCTGATTGTTTTGGAGATACAAACATTCCATCCGGCACACCCAACACCAATGGTATTTGACACAGATGGGATTTTTCTAAATTTGGATGAGGGCCCATTTCTAGACTAAGCCCATCTCAGTTTGTTTTTCCACTTTATTCCACTAGTAAATATCCCATTTGTGCCACTTGAGAGCAAAAATAATCTGAATTTGTCTCCAAAATGCTTTGTACTAGGACTTGGCAAAATGGCCCAAAAAAACCCAAAAACAAAATGTGCTTTTTCAAGACCCAAGTGAATGTTTCTGCCACGTGACTCAAAAATACTCAATGGTATGATTTCATTATAGAAATTTATTGCGCACAGGCAGATTTGTTAAGAAAGCTCTGGAGGGGTGGGAAAATCAATCACTGGTGATTAGTGTGTGATGAATAAGGTGATTAGTTCATCTGGGGGATGATTGGCGCGTTCCTTTCACCAGTTCAACTTGGCTTAAGCCAACAAACAACATAGTCTTTGTCTTAATCTTGTCTGATGGGCGGGAAATGTTTGCAAGGGTTTGGAGTGGGCGGGGGGGACTGACTCTGAAGACAAAACTGAAGGATGGAGCTTTGCAAAAGCATCGCAAAGGAATCTGTAATGTGGACCACTGGGATGCGATTTAGGACTTAAGAATTTTCACATTATCCCTTTACAAGGTAGGGCTTGGCGTTGTAGTCCCCCCCCCCCCCCCCCCCCCCCCCCATTTAATAAATCAAGGTTTGATTCATTAAAAAGTAAATCCTATGGAAAATATTTAGACAGCAATAATGTATACTAATGTTAAATCCTTTTTAACGTCAACAAAGCTTTCGCATAACTTGCTTTAAAACCACATGAACTCATCCTATCCCGAAGATGTATTTTTGCGTATCTGTGTTATTTATGTATTTGCTTTTCAAGTGTAAAGGGTCGGAAAATAGCTGGCACTGAATGAGTTAAATAGTTAGTATAACATGTCTTGTAAACCAGTGGCTCTCAAAGGGGGGTCTGCGGACCCCTGGGGGTCTTTGTTTTTTAACATGACAAATTACTTGATTAATTTATTGTCCAGGCCTAGCATCAACATTTTATTGTTGTTTCGCTATTCAAAACAAAGTTACCAAGTTGAGTTCTTTATTTTTGAACAGTGTGTTGGGGGTCAGTGATTGATTTCCAAAGTAGAATTTTTGTTTTCCCAGCTCAGATAAATCTTTTCGCCTGCTCTTGTATAAGTAGCGAAAATGGCGGCTTGAAGTGATGACTGTTGACTCTGTAACCCGGCCTGGAAACAAAAGCGAAAATGTGTACGTGCCGGCTAAACAAACCGGTTGCGGGCATCCTCACAATAATGAGCGACACATACATTGCATTGATAATAATGCACACCCTGTGGTAAAGTAAAAAAATAAATACTTATACTTACTGCTGTCTAAGTAATAGAAATGATTTGGATTATACCGCAAAAGAAACAGAGGATATGACATCATCACATTTTTGTAAAATGCTGGCATGGCTTTACCACTAATGTTAAACTTTCAGTCCAAAAGCATCAAAATGGACACTGCATAATATGCTTGAAAAGCGAGCATCTGGAGGGCCATGCTTGCCGTTTGAAGCGTTCACTACGATAACTTGATAAAATTCTATCAGCGTCAGCATACGTAAATCGTAATCAGATTACAACAAGAAATTTGTGGCTTTATCTATGCACCTTTTCTTGTGTGATGAAGCAATGAGATAAATGTCACTTTAAAGACTCGACATATTGATATAAATTAAGAGTGGCGAGCCTCTTTGTGGAGTTTAAAAAAAAAACAAAACAGAATGAGTACTTCATGCGCTTCTATAATCACCTGGAAGATCGAGAAGAGGAACAAAACATGTTGAAGCTAAACAAATGAACACTCAAAGTAAAGAGTGGACTTTTCTACAAAAATGGAAGTTATGTCAATGGTCGAATTATGAAAAGATGACGGCGATGCTTCGTGCAAGTTCTTTCTATTATTTTAATACATTTTACTGTGATATTTGTCAATATCAGTTGTGTTTTTGCTCTCATCTTGCAAATGCAGTTAGAACCTTAACTTACTTAGTACTTTTTACTGCGTAAATTTTGGGATTCCAAACATTTCTGTTGGGACCCATAACTCTTTAGATTCGCGAGTACCAGGGATCCAACACTTTCCAGAGGTAAATTGAGCACTGATGTAGGCAGCGAATGGTGTCAAAAGTAGGATGTTTTCGTGTTAACTGTGACGCACAAATGAATCAATCTCTTTGCGTGATGGATTGACTGTCCTTTTAGCTAGGTCATTATAAATGTCAATACCATTAAACCTGCACGCACTTTATAAAAAGGACTGACCTTTTGTCCAACAGTTGTTGGACACCGGACTTTCAAAGAATACGCAACGCTATCACTGTTCTTCGCATGCACTTGGCGCTATTTTTCAAACTGGAACGTTGTCCGATTTTGGACGTTAGCGATTGTGATTTCGCATGCCCGCTCCGCAGACTCCCAAGCGTGTGTGCTGCATTTCAACAGCGAGGCGACCGATGCCAGCTGGCCGCCATTTAATGACACGTTGGCCTAAAAGAGGGACGCTTAGCGGGGTTCTAGGCCGCGCTGTGAAGTTATGTCGCTTAAAAGAAGAGATATGTTGTTGTACCCGCCGGATCTCGGTTCGGGCTAACCCGCAATGTCGCGGAAGCGCGGCTCGCATGCTAGTGGGACTCCTCTCAAGCGACAGAATCATGTTGCTAAATATTTCTCACTGTTTTGTGTGTGTGTGGAATTCACACTGAAGTTTGTTGGCGTTAGATGCATTTCAGCACATACAAATTCATTGTTATTGTTCAACATATTATATGCACTCAATACAACAGTTTGATTAAGGCAGCATTTCCACTTTAAATACTTTCACTGCCGATCCGGTTAAAGTGGACGTCTGCAGCCGTCAATGGCAGTCACTGAGTCAAAACAATTAAACTGTTAAATGCTAAGTGTCGCAGCAGACGAGCCGGAAATAAAACAGCTGATACATGATCTAACTTTGGGAGTTGTTGAATAAAATACGATTATTCAAATAGATGCAGATTTTATAATTACTAGTCGATTCTTTTATCAATTTTGACAACTCTAGCTTCATCAATTACTAAAAATAACCGGGCGAGCTCTCGATTAATTATTGAACTTACAATATTTGGTGATTGATATTTTGTGATCTGTTAATAAATAATTCCACATGATAACCCGATTATTTTACTAATTTTGACAGATTACTAGATTTTTTTTTTAAATAGATGTCAAATAATTTGATAAACACTTGTCAATTATTCTATTAGTTGTGACAGCTCTAGGTTCATCGGTTAGCAAAAATAACGACGCAACTTGATAGCGGGTTAGCTGTCGATTAATTGTTGCACGCAATATTCGGTTATTGGCCGGCCATCTTTTTGATCTTTGTGTCATTGCAGGCGTTCTCCATTGACTGGAATTCTCTGGCATGAAGGGTATTTTATTGAGGAGATACTGAGAAAATTGTGTGTGTGTGGAGGGGGGCTTGAAGGTGACACACCCGCTTGAAATGTGCTGCTTAATGGAGGGAGAAATTGAAAAGAGACGGCGTGGAAAATGGCCGCCAATCTGATGTTGGTGGCTGGTCTCCTGCCAGGCAGGAACATCAAAATGAGGATGAGGAAAAGGAGGTGTCTGGATCTCTTTAGTGGAGGTGGGAGGGGAAAGAAGAAGGGCGTGTTGGAAAAAATAAAAAAGCCAACAGTAGTGCGTCCACCCTTTGACAATAAAGCATCGCGACCCTTTGCTCTAAAAGTGAGAACTCTTTGTTTTTTTTTGTTGTTGTTTTTTTTGGAGTGGGATTTACAGCAAGCCTTTATTTGTGAATCTGCATGCAGTGGTTGGGTAAGTCTGCCATATTGCGGCATTTCTTTGACCGGTTCATCAAATCACCGCATTGTGTTTGTTCCCTCTTTGACCAATTTGAACTTTGGCCGCTTGTTCAAATATTTAGTAGTTTTGAGCAAGAGCACATCTCTGGCCGCTGATGATAAAACACAAACGTTTACTGTTTACTGCCGCGCATTTACCGTTATCTTTGCTTTTCAGAGCCGCTGCACCTTCTTGATCACAACCCCTGACTAGTCCGGTATTGTGGCACAAAAAAACAAAAAAAAACAACTATGACCGCCATGAATTCACCCAGAGACAAGTAAGTCAAAAGCTGTTTTTTTTTTAACGATAGTTTTTGCTTCTCAATGTGTGCTGAAATAGTTAGCACAAATGATTGACCATTTTTTATTGTGTAACTCTTATGAGTCCAGTGTCAAACTAGATGATGAACTTGCAATCAAAGGCATCAAACAGATTGGCACTGTACTCCAGTTTAGTGTCAAAAGATCAATCTTCCTCGAATGGTGTGGAATTAAAAAAAAAAAAAAAAAATCATCTTTAAGTTACAGTTTATAGGGCGCACCCATACTTTTGGCCTGCATTTTGGGGGGGGGGAAATGTGTCTTAAATTTGAGGAATGAAGGTAATTCGATGAATTTGTCATCTTAGAAATAAAAGATTCGAAAATGAGCTAAATTGCGTAATCAGTGTTTTGCAAAAGTGGCAAAAATGCTGGAGAAGTGCCTGAAATTTGTTTTATTTTAAGTATACATACTTTGGGATTTACATGTTGCTCAATACTAATCAATATGACTTATTTGTTTATCAGATACAATGCAGTATGGCTCATCTTTTTCATCCTGGGCTTGGGAACCCTTCTGCCGTGGAACTTCTTCATGACGGCCACAATGGTATGGCAAAAGTCACGGACTGATGACACACACACACACACATACGGTGACTCGTTGGTGTGTTCATCTTGAGGTGGCGGATTCATTTGTACATATATAAATGATGGTTATATTGTTTTAAAAAAAGCAACTCGGCGACTATAATTCATTTAGCGCAGCGCCATCTAGTGGATGCATGGTGCAAGCCCAGCCACGGCTGTAACTTCTATTCTATGTGCCTTATACTGCGGTGCGCCCTATATGTGAAAATAGTTTTAAGATTTAAGCCAATTCTTTGAAGGGTCGCCTTGTAATCCGATGCGCCTTAGTTTGTGAATACATGAATAAACGTTGAAAACAAAGTGCCCGTAACAAGTTTAGTAGTGTTGACTTTTTTTTGCAGCTGTTGCATGTCAGATTACATTCTCCTGCTGTACTAACATGCGTTTCTAATTTCCTTTCCCGCGCTGCCATTAGCCTGCTTTTCCAGTCACATCTTACGCAATCGTTGGCCGCGTCACTAATTAGAGGAACCACCTGTGATCGTCTGAAGCGAGCAATGTGTCTTTCCTCGCCAGTACTTCACCAGCAGATTAAAGGACCCGCCCAGCGAGCTCCTCACCAATCAGACGGTCAACGGCACGCTGGACGGCGGCGACAACCGCAACGTCCTGGAGTCCAAGTTCAACAACGTGATGACATTGTGCGCCATGGTCCCGTTGCTCATCTTCACCTGCCTCAACTCCTTCATCCACCAGAGGTGACCCACATCTTGGCGAGGCGGACAAAAGTCTTGGGTCACCACCGGCACCCGTTTTGTAAAAGGAAACATTTTTGCGCCATTAGTGAAGTGACTTGCGTATGGAATGTTTGCTTTAATTTTGGTCGGAGTCCTAGGAATGTTGTTTGTGTTCACACCGACCCCTCTTCCATGCTGTGGTCTAGCCGAATGTAGAAATCTGTGGTTTTCAACCACTTTGTTGAAGCGCCGTAAATGTTCCGCGAGATTTAGACTGGTGTGCCTTTTTGGAAACAATGTGCTGTTGCTCGTGTGTTGAAACCTAATCGTGTCATAATTACTCTTCGTCAATAGGAGGCAGCACAGTACTTTGAGAGATCTTAAAGCAGCTAGTTCTGACCCGCAAATGGGTTTAATCTGCCGATTTTGAAGAAAAATGAGCAGAATTTTCTTAATAAATGAAAAAATGTTTTATGATTAATTGTAATGTTAATGTTTTAGGGTTAGTCGTGATGTTGTGCTGGTTTTATTTTGGGCTGGTGGTTTGCCTTGAGATTCTTCAAAAAAAAAAAGTGTGCCTTGGATCAAAACAGGTTGAAGAACACTGATATAAATGTTGACTTTTGTTGCAGGATCCCTCAGAAGCTGCGCATCTCGGGCAGCCTGGCGGTCATCCTTGTGGTCTTCCTGCTGACCGCCTTGCTGGTCAAGGTGGACGTGGCCCCTCTGCCCTTCTTCAGCCTCACCATGATCAAGATCATCTTCATCAACTGTGAGTCACTAGACAAGACGAGTGTGAAGTCTTGTGTGAGTTTAGGGGCATTACGGTAAATGCAGCGCCTCCTGCTGTCTGGAGCTATAGCAGACATGGCGACATCTGGATGAGTGCCACCCTCATGTAATATTTAATGTTATCTAGACCTATCATTATGTTTAAAATATACTGCAGTCCCCGCGGGTTGGTATCCTGCACGTTTTCAAACCCTCTCTCTCAACAACACCTGATTCAAATGATTGGGATCGTTTTCGAGCTCCCGCAAAGCTTGCCAAAAGCTAATCATGACGGTGAATGCTGTCAATAGTCAGAATTCTGTAATAAACCAGTCAACGCTCTCACTCCTAAGTTAATTCAACTAAATAGTCCGAATTCGCACTTCAGCGACCTTAACCCCAATTCTCACTTGAGTGAGAATTCTAAGTTGTGTTCAAGTTGTGCAACTGCTAGCGATCTGGCGCTGTGTTTTGTACTCTTGTTTCCCAGTAATTCTTCGAATAAGCTCATTAAAATCAAATCAATCATTCACATTTGTTATTACAAGATGTTCAAATAAAAGCCATCGCTCCAGTAGCAAATGAGTACATTTAGACTTCGACAATCTTTTCAACATAATAAGAGTTGTTTGTAAAAGTGCATTTTCACTTTATTTATCCACAGATAGCCTTTCCACTTCCTCGTTTCCATGCCGCAAATAATGATTTCCACATGGTCTGAGGCCGTGTGAAAACAACCAGTTCAGCATCACTGGGTTCCTTGCACAGTATGCGATCTCACGCCGAGTGTTTGTTTTTAAGGAGCAGCAGGAGGAAAGCAAGCTGCGGCTCCGCTATGTTTGATTTTCGAGGAAACTGTGGCCTTAGGCTTTCATATCAACGTTTGTGCATTTTTAACCATCTTGGGATTTACCGTCTTTTCCGCAGTAACGGATTTTAAGGCGCACCTTCAGTGAATGGCCTATTTTAAAATGGTCTTCGTATATAGGCCGCACCGCACTATAAGGCGCATATAATAGATTAGATGGATAGAATAGGTTGTACCACATTATTTTTACGAAAAGAAGCGAGCAGACCGAACCAACGTCTGAATCCATCTGTGTTCACAAACAGGGGCATTAAAATGAGATTTATTCTGTGTTAAGAATCCTTCGAGCGCTCCAGTTTGTATTGTTTACGCTGTATTTCCCGTTTACGTTCTCCGTTCGTTATATAGCTCTTAGCAGTGTTCGTGTTAACAATGGTTGTAACCATCTTGGTTTCCAGAAAAGAACTAGCTGACTGACCCTATATTTGAGTCTAGTTTTCCTCACACTCAGAGGGAATTCATACAACATTGTGTAAAGAATTTCAATTGTTTTGGAGTGGATTTCGATCGCCATCGGCTATGAAGTGTTTTGACGACCCCGGATGGTAACATCACATTCTCTTGACGTCTGCCCCCAGCTTTCGGGGCCATTCTGCAAGGCAGCCTGTTCGGACTGGCGGGGATCCTTCCCGCTTCCTACACCACGCCCATCATGAGCGGCCAGGGTCTGGCTGGGACCTTCGCCGCCTTCGCCATGATCTGCGCCCTGGCCTGTACGACGCAGCTAAACACTACACGACCACGCCGTTTAACCAAACGCAGCAGAGATACCGCTAAGCTAACTGATTAGGCCGTGTCGTTTTGTGAACAAATTTGTGATATTGGTGCTGTGTTTTTGTTTGTTTTGTTCTTTAACTCATCCGGCATGCTCCTCAAAAACATTTTTCACGTCTTCACGCTGTCACTCGTACTCTTGGAAGTACTTTCTTGCGTGACTGCTTGACAACACTTAGGCGCTGCAGCAGCATGGACTTCATGTTTGTCATCCGTACGTCAGCACAAAGCGCTTTCGGTCGATAGTCCAAACAGGCAAAAACATCCTTTATTTGGCACACGTTTTTTTTTTTAAGGCCTTAACAGGCATGGATTTTCTGAATTTTACAGAAATTTAGGAGGACGTTAGAATTTAAGCATGGGCTGTTACGGACGCTTTCGGCCATTTTGTCTGTTTAGACTCGGCCGAAAGTAACTGCTGTACCCAGTAAAGAGTTAAGTCATTTGCCATACAGATGACATACAGGAAGTGTATGATAGTGGTTCCAAAATGTGTCAAAGTGGATTGTGACGGAGATTTTTTTTTTCCAGCCGGCTCAGCCCTGCGGGACAGCGCCTTTGGCTACTTTATCACGGCCTGCTTCGTTATTCTCATTGCCATCGTCTCCTACCTCACTCTGCCCAGGATGGTAAGGCCTCATACTCGTATCCCCCCCCACCCCCCCACCCCCCGCTCCTTGAAGTATGTACCATTATATCTGCTGTTATTGTCGTCATCAGGAGTTTTTCCGGTACCACATGGAGAGCAGCAGGTCCAAGTTGTCAGCCGATGACGAGAACAGGCTGGACCTTCTCAAAAAAGGTACTGTCCTCTTAATTCACAAGGCCATGCGTATTCATGAGAGCGAGGCGTTCACTTGTTCCACAGAGAAGGCAGAGAATTCTCCGGCGGTTGTGACGGATGACGACGACAAAGCGGGAGTGTCTGTTATGAAAATATTCCGCAAGGTACAAAAAACAAAAACCCTTTTATTATTTGATATGCTATAATAATGAATGATTTTTGTGGCCGAAGATCTGGGTGATGGCTCTGTCCGTGTGCTTCATCTTCACCGTCACCATCGGGACCTTTCCGGCCGTCACCGTGGAGGTCAAGTCCACGGTGGCCGACGGGGGCAACTGGGGTGAGTCCACGTCGTCTGCTTTCAAAAGTGGCGCCCTCGCGAACGTGTTCGACTGACTGCGCCGCCACCTGAATAGAATACATTGTTGTCATTGTACAGCTGGAAATTGGGAGTGGTACATTTTGAATACCATAATTCCCCAAATAAAGGGGTCCTGTGTATAGGACGCACCCTTAATTTTAGGGGTCAAATTCTGCTATTTTCTATGATATTCGTGTATAAGTCGCAACACTTTGGCAACTATGTAAAAAGTATAGCAAAACAGAATAAATCTCGTCATATTTTCTTGTGTTCATATCCGTAATTTATATATTTGTCGCACGTTAAGTGTGTTTCAGATTTCCCACATTGTGAGCGGTCAGCGAACGCCTCGCCAGTGTCAACTTGAATGCGCTGGGAGCAATAGTTTTTTCCGTTTGACTTTTGTCAACAAGCGATAGTGGCTGCTGAACTAATCACCCTGGCAGCAACGTTAGCGGTTAGCGTTAGCTCCGGGCAATTAGTTAAATGAATTTGATTACCAAATTGAACTGAAAATTTTGGTCAGGTATGGGCCACAGGTTGTAACATCAGATATCTACGCAGAAAGGCGGTACATGTACATTTTTTGTTGTGTTTGTTTTGTTTACAAACTGAGAGGTTACATGTTAAGGGGATTTTTTTTTTCTTTCTTCCCCCACACCAGAAACATACTTCATCCCCGTGTCGTGTTTCCTCCTCTTCAACCTGATGGACTGGGCCGGCCGCAGTCTGACGGCCGTCTGCATGTGGGTCGGTATTCAACTTTTATTAAATTGACTATGCACACTCAAAATATATATTATTTTTTTTGGGGGGGGGCAACTCCATCCCGGATTATTCAAGACTTAGAGAAAAGAATAAATGTATGTTTTTTTGCAGCCCGGCAAGGACAGCCGATGGCTGCCGGCCCTGGTGGTCGCGCGGCTGGTGTTCGTGCCGCTCTTCATGCTGTGCAACGTGCAGCCGCGCCACTACCTGCCCGTGCTCTTCTCCCACGACGCCTGGTACATCGTCTTCATGGTGCTCTTCGCCTTCTCCAACGGCTACCTGGCCAGTCTCTGCATGTGCTTCGGACCCAAGTGAGTTGCCGCCGTCCGTGTAAGAGGGCAGCAGAGTAAATCATCGTCTCTGCGTGCCCTGTGATTGGCTGGCAACCATTCTAGGGTGTCGCTCGCCTAGTGCCTGAAGTCAACTGGGATAGGCACCAGCAAGCCTGTGACCCTTCTGAGGATAAGCGGCTAGAAAAAAATGGATGGATGGATGAATAGTATTATTTACTTGGGCGTGGTTAATGGTTACAAATTACATTTATTTGGGGGGAATTTTTGTCTATTATTATTGTCTATTAGGGACAGGATGCACAGTGGGATGCATTGTAAATAAAATGAGTCAATTTCATACATTAAAACAGGATTTTAAGAAAATATTACTTAAATCATATAGCAAATTTTTAATGTTATTAATTTGGGGGGGATGTTTTTTCAGTTTTGTTATCAAAGGGATAATACACTTATTTGACCATTTTGAGCAGTAATCTGATGTTATGCTTAATTAATTTGATCACTAAGGTATTATTCATGTCCAATACCTTGACAAGCGGATTAAATATGATATCGTATGTGTGGACGAGAATGCACATTGAGCTGTATACAGGATTAAAAAAAAGTATTAACATATATGGTGCATTTTCACAAAAGCACTTATGTCACGGAGATTAGTTCCAAGTGGATGAAAATAAGAGATTACTTGAAGATGTGCACCATTTAAAAACAAATATGCCAAAATTCTCCAGTCGGATTTCAACTCGGCAACATTCAAGTTGCTGTTTCCATTTCGTAACAACCTCCATCTATTATGTATCATTTCAAAGGGAATTAAGTGACTTTGAAAACAGCAATAACTCAGTTTTCATTTTTCAGACGTAAATTAGATTTTTGTGAAAAAGCATCACATGTATTGCAGCGTTTTGATGTGCTTCTAAAAGGAACGTTGTGCGCAGGAAAGTGTCGCAGCACGAGGCGGAGACGGCGGGCGCCGTCATGGCCTTCTTCCTGTCCCTGGGCTTGGCGCTGGGGGCCGCCATCTCCTTCGCCTTTCGCGCCATCATCTAAAAATGGCCGCCGCCATGTACACAAAGCAAAACACACGTCGGCGTGTGACGCCTCGATGAAGCGGACGAGACTGCTTGCTTGTTGCTGGTAACCCTCAACATGGACATTGAAGTTTTTTTCCTGTTGAGACTGAGTTTTTGCATGAGAAGAGCCTCTTTTACAACTTAATGATTTGATGTGTTTTTATCAGGGAGCCTCTTTTCATGCCGTCGTCGTTTTCCTTATTTTTAGGCCTGTTATATATATATATTCCTTTGCACCAAAAAGTCTTGTACAAAGATGTAAATTAAGGCCAATGCAGTCAAAAAAATATTTTTGTAGGCCTAAAAAAATTAAAAAGAAGTGATGCCATGAGAATGAAGTAGTAATACAGTATTTCAAGTCATGAGAATAAGCTGGTAGTATTGGAAGAAGGAAGCTGTGCTTTAAAGCAGTGTTTTTAATTCTGATTTTTTTTTTTTTTTTTACAAGAAAACATTTTTTTTATACGATGACATTCTTAATTTGCTGTAAAAATAGGGTACCAAGTTAAGACGTTAGAGCTTTTTTTCTCATCTGATATGACCACAAAACAAAAATTGGATCAAGTATATTGCTTTATCATAAGTATTCATTCTCAATATTTTAGAGTTGTTAAAAGCACTAACGAAAGTTGGAATTTTTTTACTTTTCATGAAAAATTTCTTTAGCATTTATTGCAATAGTTCAAGTTTAACTGCTTTTTGTCATTAATTATTCCTCATATTCATTTTAAACACATTTTTTTAATATGTAGGAAATGTTTGAACTGTTTGGAAAAAAAAAAAATTCCGCCATATTTTTTTTCTCATGAGATTATAAAGTCAAAATTGTGGACCATTATGGGAAAAGTATGAATTTAACGTGCATTTTTTTTACATTATAACTATTATTTGAAGTGTTTACGATTTTTTCTCAGATGTTACTAGAAAAAATAGCTAGTACAAATATTTTACGGCGTTAGGCTTGTAAAATAACTTGCCAAATAAAGCTTGTAAAATGTTGACTTTTTGTAACATTGGTCACTTCCATATTCTAACTTTTCTTCTCATGACTTAAATCATTTTTTTGTTATAAGAACGTAAAACTTTTGATTATGTAGTGTTTTTTTTATTTTTCATCTCCACGCTCTCGAGATTGTCCGTTAAGTTCTTTTCAGGTGGCCTTGTTACTCATGTGCAAAATGCCCAACCAAGTATTAAAAAAAAGAAGTCTGACTCCGTTCTAATTATCCTGCTGCCATTTTCTTTTTGTACATTTTTACAAACTCGTCGAGTTTATTTTTCTATCGTTGTAAATGGTATAGATCGTTATTTTTATTGGCGTGCCTTTCTGCTTTTTTGTACTCCATTCTAGTACATTTGATCTGAAAGCACAGGCTGTGTATAAGTGAACAAAGTACAATTAAAAAAACAAAACAAAACCTTTGGCTCCCTCCTGTGGTCATTTTTGGTTCAGCAACTAAGCATGCCTAAGCCGGGCGCCTCCTAAAGAAAAAAAAAAAAAAGACCAGAGTCGAAAATGGTTCTTATGATTTATTGTCAAGATAAAACACTTTATTCAAAAATAAATTAGCATAAATGTGTTTTTAAAAAGGTGGACAGGCATCACACTTCCGCCTCACTCAGCCAATCACACGATGTGGCGTCCTCGTCTGAACACCTGCTTCAACTTCTACAGCAGCAACACGACACGACGACGGACAGGTAAACTAAAGTTGGAGTCAAAACGAAAACAAGCTCGATTCGCTAGAAAACTTATTCAAAGTTTATTTAAATATCCAACATGCAGGCTCGATGTGTAACAAAGAAAAAAAAACTGGCGCTTGAGGTGATTCAACGAGGCTGCTACTAGCTTATTGGCTCCTGAGAATCGAACGAGTGCGACCGTTAAAGGGCAAATCACATTTCGAGTCTTGACAATTCTAACCAAAAAAAAGTGTGGATTTGTCCAGTAAAAAACAGCGCGAGCTTTACCGAGTAGCAAGATTTAAAATGTTAATTGCTAACAACCTGCTTGAACATTCTCAGTTAAGACCCGATTAAAAAAAAAAATGCCAAAGCTTCACGTCTTGTTAGCTAGCTGCTAATTTACCGCTTCTTAATGGCAAAGTAGCAGCTTGAGAAATAGTCTCAAAACCGTCAGCCTAGAGGTGTCCAAACTGCGGCCCGGGGGGCATTTGCGGCATAAACTAAAGAATGTTTGATGGTAGACCGCCTCATTACCTTTAACAGAAAGCATTGTACCAGTTATGTAATTACACTTTACCAAGTCCAAGTTAAAAAAAATATATATTGTTTAACTCGCTTGCTAATTAGCTTCAACATGTCAAAAATGTCAAAAAGAACGTTATGTGGTTTCCATTGAATAGATGTAAGCCAAAGCTGCAAATGTTTTTAACGGGCGGATGCGAGCAGCTAACTTGCACTATTTACGCTAATGTCCAGTTTCTAAATTGTATACAAATGGCTACTCTGCATGAACCGTATTTTTGAACATAAACAGTCTTAAAACCTTTAACCTGTTGTTTTGAGAACGTTAAAACCTGAAATGAGCTGCAACATGTCTTAAATGTCAACCGGTGCAAAATACGTTAGTTCTATTGTGAAATACGATAGCTATAAGCCAAAGCCTTAAATGGTTTTATCGCACGTGGAAATTAGCAGCTAATCAGAACAAATTACGCTAATTTTAAGTTTGTCATTGCAAATAGCTTACATACATTTGACTACTGTGGCTGAACTGCATTTTTGAATAGAAAATTGTCAAAACTCTTCATTTTGACCGGGGGAGAAAAATAAGCTTGAAAAGTTTTAAAACTTACTTGATAATAAGCTTTAACATTTCAACCAGGCTGTTTCTGCAGTGAAATATATGAGTAAAAGCAAAGTCATGCCTTTTAGTCAGCAAGCTAAGCCAAAGTATTTAACATGCGGTCGTTAAATAATTAAAAAAAGGCCCAAATTTGCAAGAAAAAACAAGGGGCGGAGCCTATTTAGCCTGGAAGCTAAAAGGTAGCTATAGCATTAAACTTACTAGTCACTTACAATGGGCATCAAATCAAAAATGTCAAGTCAGGAAGCAAATTAAGCATTTCTACTTGTCCAATTTGTTGCATCACGTGCCAAGTCGCCGAGGGCAGAATTGAAATTGCTTCTACAGCTAGCTTAGCTCCTCCCAGCGCCATGCAGGATGGGACAACAAACCACCTAATTTGGCTGCCGACTCCAAAACATAGCTAGCTGGCCCTTACGTTTTTTTTTTCCTTTATAGATGCCACAAGGTTACAAACGCGAAACGGTGCGACGCCGTCGTTTTCCTTAACGCTTGCCCTCCGTGTTGATTCCTGAAGAACTCGTCGGGAGTAGTTGTGCTTTCAAGGCAACGCGTTTGCGTCCACGGTCGAGAGGATGATGATGATGATGATGATGGAAAAACGGTTTTGTTTTTGGCAAAAGGCCACCGCAAGCTTTGGTGTTGATCTACTCGTCACAGTTTTGAAGCACACGAGGAAGAGTGATGACGGTGAGGGAAGTGCATCAGTGCGTCTTTAACTTGGCGTTCTGCTGCTGCTGCTGCGAAGGGTGGGACGAGGACGACGAAGAGGAGGAGGAGGAGGAGGAGCCGGCGCCGCCGGGTTCCGTCAGGCTGGCTTTGAGCGAGTTGACCACAGTCTGCCGCACGTTGTCTTCCATGTAGTGTTCGCTGAGCGGCTTGAGAACCTGCAACACGGTAAAAACACACGTGGTCCAAAAACGCCGCAATCACAAAGTAAAAAGTGCCCGCAGCAAAAGAAAATGTCCACTTCATAATGGCTTCTAAATACATTTTTTAGATTTACATTTATTTTTATTGGACTAACAATTGCATTTTTTTAGTTTGCGCCTAGATACAAAACTATTTTTTAAAACCCAAACAGATTCTGTAGAATTTCTTTTTCTATGAAAAGTACATACATTTTGAGACATTTTTATTATTTTAAAATGCTAATATACTTGAAAACTAAACTGGATATAGGTTTAAGTTTAAAACCAATTTCAAAAGATAATTGTGAAGATGTTGAAAATGATAAGTATATAGTACTTTAAAATATTAAGACTATTCTTTAGGAAGTTAACAT
This sequence comes from Hippichthys cyanospilos, assembly GCF_059441005.1. Taxonomy (NCBI): domain Eukaryota; kingdom Metazoa; phylum Chordata; class Actinopteri; order Syngnathiformes; family Syngnathidae; genus Hippichthys; species Hippichthys cyanospilos. The sequence goes on from NC_142376.1 coordinate 1,787,990, forward strand.
TTTTAAAGTCACCTATTTCTTACAAAAACACCAGTACTTTTTTTTTTTTTATATATACAAGTATCCAAAGTAATTTTATGTAAACACAGTATATTTGAGACATGAGATTTCCGATTTTTATCTATAAACAATACTTATATTTACACTTTGGGCAATTTCTTGCTGTTTTTATGATTTATACATTTGTTTTTTAATAAACATGCTGCATTTAAAACAAATTTCGATAAAATAAGTGAAGAAATAAGGGCAAATAAAGAAAGTAAAAATATTGACAGACTACTTTTATTTTCAACTAGATTTCAAATACTTAGTAACCTCTTGCATTAAAAAAATACCAACTTGTACCTCCATACATCACTAAAAACTACATTTTAAACAAAATACTTACATTATTTCAAACTTTGATTTCACCTATGTATGTTTTTAAATACAATACGATTATAAAAAAAAATCAATACACTGATTTTTTTGTAAATATCAATTTGCCTACATCAATTTCAAAATATTTTGTATACATTTTTTTTCTGCTAAAATAGTATAAATGTGGACATGGGCTTTGGGAAACTGGGAGGGAAAAAAAATGAAGTCAAACGTAAAATTAGAGAAAACCAAAATAGAAGAATCATTGGGCATGCATCACATCAAAACACTTTCAAAAGTATAAAACTGAATCCAACTGATAAGCCGTTGAAAACACAAGACAGTGTAGGAAGAAAACCAATAGGAACCGTGAGATCCTGCCGTGGGCGTGGCCACACAATCCAACGTGAACAAAGTGCTAAAAGCGTGCACGCGACAACGTGCGGTCTTAGCGGCTCTTCCTTTGGCGGTAGTTGTTGTTGGGGGGCGCGAGCGCCGACGCCGAGCCCGGCGCCGGCGCTCCCAGCGCCAGGAGGGCGGCGGGCCACGTCGCCGGCCACCCCACGCCCCTCATCGCGCGTTTGCAAAGTTTGGAAAACACCTGAGGAGCACAGCGGGGAGGAAGAGGAGCAGTTACCCAACAGACCCACTCCAAAGATCCAAAAGGAATGTTAGAGGGGGAGAAAAAAAACAGGAAGTGAAGGCCCGATGAGGAAGAGAAAAGTCGCGGGCAGTCTAACATTTGCTTCTCTAAGGGCCGATATTTAATTCGCATTCATATTTTTTCCCCTAGTAAACTATATCGTGTCGTAGTATGTAGACGTAGTTCTTTGAAAGTTTTGAATTTCCGTCACGCTAGTTCCTCTGAGCTCATGTATGGGTTTTTCATTAATATGTTAGCATTAAGCTAGCTGACTTTGTGGACCAAAGTCCACAAACTTTGGACCAGGATAGGGGTAATTGGAACAGAGGCTGGTATCATTATCTGTCACCTTCCTGTGGGGCCGCAAAGACTCGAGAAGCGTTAACTGCCGATCGGCGCACTGCATGTTGTAAAAACAAAAACGTTTGTGCTCAAAAAGAGACACACACCTGTTGAGACTCCATACTAGTTATGAGATCATTGGGCTTAGGGAAGAAAGGAACCATTTTCATATACTTTATGTACAAAATCCAGCAGGGGGCCAATCCTATGCAGAATTCACCCATAGCGGATGTATTCCTGTGCCAATTAATCGCATAAAAAAGGTGTAAAGTTAATCAAATCGGACACACACGGCACGGCGTTTCAAATCCGCTTTTATAATTCAGAAACGCCTTACAATGCTTAGGGGCTACTTTATGGCGAAATTATTTCACACGTCGAAGGAAGGTCGAGAGCATCTCGCCGCAGGAACGGAAACGAAACGGCAATAGGCTTTTTCCTCACATGCGCGATGGGACGTCAAGGAAAACCGAAGCGGCGGCTAAGGCGGGCGCGTTCGGAAACTGACCTGTTCCCACAGCGTCTCGGCCAGCAGGTCGATCATGGTCCCCACCTCGCGGTACTCGCCCGAGTACTTGACGTAGGCCCAGACGCACAGCGCCAGGAGCGCCATTCCCATCAGCATGTTGGCCAGCGCCGCCAGCGCGCTCAGGCCCACGAAACCGGTCACGCCCGACACCACGTAGGCCACGAACATGACGGCGAAGAGCGTGGCGGGCGTGCGCGCCGCGTAGAAGATGTTCTTGCCGTCGTTGTGCTTGCAGAAGTTGGCGAAGGACTCGTCCAGCTCCGCCTCCAGCTGGCTCTGGTAGCGCTGGCAGAACTCGTCGCCGCCCATCTTCTTGACCGAGCGGAAGTAGCGCACCGAGTGCTCGCGGAATTCGTCGTGGCAGCGCTCCAGGTCGGCGGGGGCGATGTAGGGCTTGTCGCCGCCGCATACCTGAAATTCCCCACACGTCTCGGGTCACTCTTTGCTACTCGGGCCCGACGTTCTGCAAATTCCGGTTTGGGACGTGGAATGCGATTTTCAAAAACATTTACTTCAGTCTGATTGGTAGATAAGTCACCAGTCGCTAAGGTGATTATACTTCATTTAGCTAAAATAATTCATCTTAAAATCATTAATTACTTTAATATTCAAGTTTCTAAAGTAATCAGTCACAATGGCACTTAATTATAGTGAAGGGAAAATCGATGCGATACTAAAGTAATCACTAAGGTAATTGACTACTCGAGTAGTTAATTACCGAAAGTAATGCATTACTTAAATGATGAATTATTGAATACCAGCCTTTTTAGACCGTCCTTCCGCCAAACACTTCAAAAGAATGTAAAAAGCAACTGGGATCGAATGTCTAGAATCCAAAACGTTCCAAATGTGTCTTTGGGATTGAATGAGTTATATTGTTGCTAAGCAAGTCGAGTTATCATTTGCATGGAATTCCTCTGCTGCGAGGCCCACCTGCTCCATGTTCTTGCTGTACAAGTCTTTGGCTCCTGCAACTGCTGTCAGGTTATTGGCTTCTGCTGTCGCCTGGGAAACGGTAAACAAACAAAAAAATCTTATTGCGATTGGCAATCTTTATGGGGCGGCGCAACAATTGAGGGTAAAAAAAAGTGCTGGGCGAACCTGCAGCATGGACTTTGGGTGAGGCAGCTCTTCACCTTGGTAGATCTTGATGTACGCCTTAAGAATGTCACAGGGTTCATGTAAGCCACGGGAGACCGAAAAGTTGGGATGTTCGCGTATAAAATATTTTAAAAAGCTACCTTGAAGTACTCCACCAGGTCTCGACACGTGACCTTGTTGCCGCCGATCTCCTTCACCACCAGTCGTTCGGGGGCCAGCAGCAGCGGCACCAGCCGCGACAGCTCCCGCTTGAAATCCCCGTCGATGTCTGAAACGCACAAAACGCTCTCTGGTGTACCGGCACACGACAGGATGTCTATTCTCCCGGCTTTACCTCTTAGCCGGCCATCGAAGTTGGGGTTGGTGGACACCTTGAGGCCCGGGTGAGGCAACAGGAAGCAGCTGATGTTGGAGAAGCACGAGTGGATGTGCTTGCGGACATTCTGCAGCTCCTCGTGCTGGTTCTGTTTCACCTGTGGGAGAGGAAGGCGTCACCCAAATGCCATATTTAAGCGGGGCAAACGCATGGCAAAAATCAGGCAAAAGTGTAATAGTAAAAAAAAGAAAAAGCAACTGCTTTTTTAGCGAAGATTTTGGCACTTGGATATCCTACTGAAAACTCGAATTAAAAAAAAAAAACAGTACTGTATTTTTGCCTTGCATATTACCAATGAAAAATGTTCTTTGACAGAAGCGATCAAATCTTTGCTCCCTGAACTTAAATGCACCTCTCACCTGAAGTCGCTTCTCCAGGAAAGCGTTGCCTCCCTGCAGGCCGTAGTCGTGCTCATAGGGGAAACTCCAATCCCGGATGAGGAACATGAGGGACTAAACAAGAAGGTCAACATCAGTTGAACAACAGCAGCTTTGCAAAGGTTTGGAGACACCTGGAATGAGGCGTATACAAAACGTGTTTGTGACCAGCACCTGAAAAGGTTTCAAGTAGATCTCTTCCAAGGCGAGGCGGCCGTATTCTGTGAAGAGCTGCACGAGCGGAAAAACAAATGAAAATAAACTGTAGAATGAAAAGATTGAGGCAAAACACCAACCTGAAGATGCTGCAGATCATCTTCCTGAATGTTTTGTGAGAGATTGTACACCTGAGTAGAAATACAACATGTTGATGAGGTTCCTTTTTTTTTTTGGTATGTTTTTTTTAGGACAAACCAAACCTGCACAGAGCTGGTCATTGTGCTGAGTGCAAACACGGTGGCGCAGTCCTTGATGGTGGATTGGCTGTCGAAGGCTCCCTGCGTGTCCACCAGGAGGACGGCGACCTAAAATAGCCACAAAGTCAACACCGCCCTCCCAGCAAAGGCGAGCGTACGTCCGTCTCCGGACTTCCGGACTACCTGACTGCCGTCCGGCCTGTCCACCACGAAAACCTCGCTCCAGACTTGAATCCCCGTGGTCTCCCTCTCGCAACCCCCTCTCCAGGTGAAGCCGGTCAGAGGATCGTTTTCCCCGCCGATCCATTGCGTATTTTGCTGTAGGTGCGAGGGAGTGAGGACGGGGGCGAACAAAAACTTTGCGCACGCGATGAGGCCGGGAGCTAGTGTGTTTAAACAAGCCGCCAGAGCAAATAAGTCATTTGCAAGGCAAATGGCGTGTGAACATCGATTCACACGCGCGATCTCGTGATTGGGACAAACTCTTTTTGCGGCTTAATTTGACATCAGTAATTCCACTTGAACGTTGTTGAAGTTGAGATTTGAACCCAGAAACTCAGAGCTAAAGATTAGGGCCAGTGAAGGGAAAAACAAAAAAAACCTTGTCAGGATTCAGCAAGAATTTTAACAAATCATAATTCTGGCTTTAAACTGAGCATAACATCGGTACTCTCGCTTTAAATTCATAACTTACTTTTGACAATTCTGACTTCTTTCAAAGCTGAATTCTCCAACTAGTCAGATTTCTGACAAGATGAGAGTTCTCGCTTTAGTCAGAATTCTCAGTTTAAAGTCATAATTTTTACAAGTCTTTGCAGTAAAATTCAAACTAGTCCGAATCCTGATAAGCGTTTTCTCACAATTGTGACACTTAAAGTGTTGAGGGGGAAAAAAGGCAAAATTCTGACTTCAACTTGAGAATTCTGTGAAGTCAGAGTTCTGATTATAAATTCAGATTTCTGACTTTAAAGTGAGTTTTGGTCTGACGTTTGTAAGCTGATCCATGTGACATCCCTGTGATGTCATTTTCAGTAGACAGCGAGAAAAATTCCCACCCGTTGCGATGGATTTGGCTGCTTCATTCATGTTCTACATATGCAATATTAATCCGAAAACTATGCTTAGTGGATCGGAGCAAATTTTTGACTTGACTTCCTCTTCCAGGCCGTATTTTCAAGTGACTAAAAATTGTAAACTCTTCCCATGACAAATCTGGAAGAACTTGTTACACTCCATGACTCGTCCTCACATAGCTGAGAGAATCTCACATTCCAAATCACGCGTTTGTTACGATGTGTGTGGACCACCGCGTGGCCGAAAGGCGATCCTGCTGGCCGCGCTCGTAACGTATCGCGTTCCGTTATTCGTGTCAACAAACATCACCAAAGCGCTTGGCCGAAGCCGTGACACGTCTCACCTGATTGTACATGTAGCGCAGCATGAAGTCCAGCAGGAAGGACTTGCCCTTGCGGAAAGCACCGGCCACGGACACCACCACCACGTCCAGGTCCCGCACGTGCTCCTGCAGCAGGATCCTCTCCAGCGCGGCGGCGTCCAGCTCGAAGCTGTGCTCGTCGTCGTTGGCCAGCAGGATCTGCACGGGACGGGCCTTCGCCTCCCGTTTCTCCTGAAGTGAGCAAATATCAAATATGACATCCTGAAGGTCCGGTTCGCGCACGCTGACGCCTAACCCGTAATTCGTCGTCTTCCTCGGCCGACGCCCAGTCCGAGTTCATGTTCTCCGGAAGCAAGTCGTCATCCAGGGCCTCGGGTCTGGCCGGAACAGGTCTATTACTGCGTCGAACGATGGGGACATCTTGGACTCTGCTTGAGCCTTTACCGCAAGGAAAAAAAAAGTAAGGCTATCAGCCCAATGGCTACATTTTATTCTTTTATTTCACAATGGTGCAAGGTTCTAGGTCTGTGGTTTTCAAATAGGCGTACGCGAAGGCAGTTCAGGGAGTAGTGAGATGTTAGCGAGGTTCTCGCAGGTAGCGGCGGATTTGATTTCATGCTTTTTCATGCAGTGGCAGCAACTGGAGTTATCAATAAGAGGCTGGAGAAAGGGCAAGACTGAGTCAAAACCATCTTTTGCAAAAGAGGGGGAGGCCAACAAGGTCTTGAGGCGATCTCGGGCTCTCCTCTTCGTTTTATCACAAAGATTACAAAGAAGGCGGATACAAGATCCGCAATAATACCAATTGTTTATATCTGTGTGTGTGAGCACACGTGCCAATAGGTGTGCAAGCAATGTGTTTTTATATAACATATACCAATATATACAATTATTCCATCAAAATACATCCCTCATAACCTCACAGTTCATCATAATCAATTATGGCATAAATCAGCTATACGCTATAAGCAATAATAATATAACACATGGTATAAAATTGCAAAATTACAGTACTTTGCATTCCTTCATCGTATATCGAATAATACTGTTGTTGTTATGAGGGGAGGGGAGGGAGCGAGACAAGGTTGCGAGGCAATGTACTTGTTCACGTAAACGCCTCTGCTCTTGGAATTTTGGCTCCAATGGACAAGTCAAGCCTTCTTGTCCTTTTCATAATGCGTCAAATACCGCTGAAATAATGAACCGTGCAGCCTCGTTGACAGCAAAGGGGTGGCGCTTGACTAAAGTACATTTTTGCGATGTTCTGTGCACTCTGAAAACTGATGCATACTATATTGAATTAGACTTTGTAAGCCTTTGTAAATTACATATTACTTATTTCACATTTGAATTCATATTATTCAAGAAAAAAAAAACCGTCTGTTTACATTTATGCGGTTATAAGTCGACCCCTCCCCAATATGGGCGTTGAAAATAAGGGGAAATACGACACTTTTTTTTGTTTTACAAAGAAAACGGAAAAAATAGTTCACACTGTCGAAAAACGTTTGAGAAGGTTGAGAAGCACTGATCTAGGTCAAGCTCAAAAATAGCCTCGCACTCCACCTCACACAGGACACAAGAGCAAAAATTACAAGGAGGTTTTCTGCAAACCCATTCCGATGATTAGCCATTCAAATGCGCGCTCTCACAGCACGGCGCTCATACGGATTAACGTTGAGTGGCCCATCCACTCACCGCCGCTCATCCCGACTTTTGAATAATTGAAATCCTTCAGAGAACGACTGAGTCCCAAAGCGTAAAGCTTCCATCTCTCCGCTTGTAATTCTTCATTATTGAAGAGTCGCCCGAGCCCGCGTTTATGCTACGCTAATTCCACGATAACGCTAGCTCGCGCGCATTCATCTCGGGAGGGCAGGTTAAAATTAGCCACCTTGCTCCTTATCGTTTGCTGAGCAGATGTTAACTGGGCCGCTTTTCCAAGCGTGCGCACGCTAAAAAAGGTCAGCGCGCCGGGATGGGTACGCCGGTCACGCATCACTTTCTTTAACCATAGCGGGCGCGAAGCGAGCATCTTCTTAATCCCTCGCTGCGCCGGGCTCCCAATATGGGAAGTCGCTCACTCCAAAGACGAGAAACGATCGCTCAGCAGGCATTTGGGATCTCTCATGTGGAAAAAAAAAGGGCAAAAGTTGCTTGCGTAAAGATCGCTTGCAACATTTGAGGCTGTCTGCCAACCCACTTCGGATGGATTGTCAATTGCACTCTTCGCTTTAAAAGCTACTGCAAAGTTAACAAAGTGCCATTAAAGATCACTTTTCCAATGCTCGGAAAAGAATTTTCTTGCACTTTTCTTTGACCAAAGTTTAGGCACAGTGAGAAACATTTTTGACGGGATGATCATTTCTCAGACTTCCGAATGTATTCACTTTAAAGTAGAATCTGTCTTTAAAGTCAGGAATCTCACTTTTAACCCTTTACTGGGCACGGCGGCCGCTTTCCGCCAATAGTCCAAAAAGCCAAAAAGTCCGTAAGCGTCCACACGCAGGGGCAAAAAGATATTTTTTTTTGAGTCAAGAATACTTCAAGCACTTTAGTTTTAATGTTCAGTGATATCTTACTCTGAAAATGTGTGCTTTTAATCTGAAAAGCCACGCTTTAGTTCAGTTCCTGTTTTTACCTTCCCGATCTGAACTAAGCATGATTTATTTTCCCGAACCATGGAGAACGGCAACATATGGACGAAGGAGCCACAGGTTGCCGACCCCTGGTTCAGGACAAATCCAAAACAAACGAAAAACATGCCTATTTGCCCTGCGTTCGGAGCGTTGTAGAGTGAGGATCCCCTGGATGTGATTACGGGACAGTTTGAACTTCCTGTCCTGAGCGACACTAATGACAAAGCCTTATTTCCGACAAGTGCTTAGGAAACAGAGGCCCTGTGTGCTCAGTTAAAGAGCAACATTCCACATTTTTAATCCCGCTTTGCGCTCAAACCTGTTGAAGCATATAGCTTGGTTATGAATGTCTACCGCTTGTCACGAGGCCGCGGAAGGCAGCTCGGCCCTTTAATGTCGCCGGACTGCACAAAACCGTCTTCCTGTTTACATCCCGATGCCCACCACTGACCAAAGAAGCAAAGATAGCACAGGCACGCGGTTCATCGACCACCCGTGACCCATTTAGCTTCGCTCGGCTTTGCGCGACAAACTCGACTGGCGTGGAGCGCGCGACGTCGATTCGCGTCAAAGGAATGTGAAAGCATCCTCAAAACAACGATTCAGCCTTTTTGGGGCGAACGCACCGCCAACTCTCCAACTAAACCGCAACCCGTCCCAGCCGGGGGCCCCTGTGGACGCCAGCGGGGCAAATGTCCAATCGTTGACAGATCAAGAGGGTAAAGTGCACAATAAGAGCAGCGCAGTTGTATAAAAGTGCATGCGTGATAAGGGATTAGGAAAGCAGATTGCATTCTCTTGGGGGGGGGTTCTTTTTTCGTTTTTATCATCTGTCTTTGAAGAAAAAATATTCAGGACGAACAAACTTTCCAATAAAAAGAGAAAACATGTTCTTCTTTAGGGTTTTTTCTTTAAGTTTTAATATTTCTTGTTTTTTTTAAATAATTTGGTTTCTGTCAATTATGTATTTTGCATTGTATTTAATAAAAACTACATATGCATGGATAGAGCTTATGCCACTTAACATTGAGTGGTTCAAAGACAAAAAATAATAATTAAAAACGTTAGTTATCCCGCCCTCAAAAGCAGGTACCACGCTGGTACAAAAAAACGCCAGCGTAGTCTTTTTAAAATGAATGCACAAAGGTTAAACCCGTTTGTGGGCCACCCCTAAAAATCCATGGACAAATAAAAGACACTAATCTACGGAAAGGGGTTCAAGCCACCACGACAGAGGCTTTGCTCCCAAAATAAGATTCGTTTCGTTCTAAAGTAACGTCCAGCGGCTGTGTGAAATTCCATGAACCCCATTCATGGTTTGGTTCTAATTGACCGTATGAATGAATGAAATTTTCTTTGATTGTGTGCATTTTGGGAAGCAAACGATTGGCGACGTTTGATTCCGTTTCCCCCCACGATGCACAACAGCGAGCGGCACGACTAGCCTCGTTACATGCTAAGAATAGGCCGTGTAAAAATATCCCGGTTATTAGTGGATGATCGGCGGGCTTTACCGTGCGCCCGTGTTGTTTTCATCGCTACTGTACCGCGATCGGCGCTAGTGGAGCTTGGCGCTTCAGTGACCAGGTGAAGGTGGCAGAGAAGCGGCGGGAGGGGGAAGGGGGGGGTGGACAGGTGTCCCGCAGCGGGACTTTCGCTGAGACTCGTCTTACACAACTTTCGCGAAGGCGGGATAATATAACGCGGTGGCGGTTCGTCGCGTGATCGTGCACCGCCGCGAAGACGATCGTCGTGTTTTCAAGCGGCGAACGTGGACGCGCGCGAGGCTAACAAGCGAGCGGGTTAAGGACAAAAGACAAAAGCCAGCGAGGCTCCGTTCGCCTTTCCGAAACACTCGTCGGGCTTGGCGCTCAGCCCGCACGCCCCCGCGGCGTCCGGGTACAAAGAGAAGCCGCTTACCTTGCTCGATTCGCGTGCTTTTACTCTTGGGCTCGAAGTGAGCTCTGCTCCTCAGCCCGCTCACCTCCGCCATCTTGGGTCTGAGCGAGCTGCCTCGCTGACGTCACAGCACAGTGGCGGCGGCCGCCGCTTCCCATGCTTAAATGGACAGCGTCGGCCCACTAGCGGACACTTTTTCGCCTTCCGATGATGGCCCGCCGACCCCAACCAGAGCGTTCATTTTAAAGGCTACGAAAGGTGACGCGAGTCATTTTGGAGACGTTCGTGGTTCTTTGATGCGTGGCGTTCACGTGAGCTCGGAATTCATTGCGATTAAACGCGCTGGATACTTCTACCAACCTAAATTTATACAGTCAAATTTAATAAAATCGTTTAAAAATGATCCAATTAGAATTACACAGTGTTACCTCGCTGCATAGCTATCGCGGATTTTCATTTTTGACCGTAACGCTTTTGCTATTTTTCTGTCTGACAGGTAAAACATTATCGATGTATTTATTTTTTTAACAAAAGAAAAAACATGGAAACATTTTTTTTTAATTCACTCTTTAGGGTGGAAGTTCATTTATGACCAAACCTTTATTGTGGGTTTACCTTGCAATATTTTTGTCATTCAACCCGCGTACTATTGGTGAGCATACCTGCCTTGCAGTTCTGAGGTTACGGGTCGAAAAACATCTGTTTCAAAGTGAATTTTTGTTCACTTCTAATTTTGTATGGAAGTTGCCAAAAAGGGTTTGTCTAGCATTTTTGTCTCTAAAGATAAAAAAATTGAAATGAACCACTTTACATCCACTCGGTTTTCACAAACAGACAGGCCCGCTGTAAAGATAAGACCTACGGTATCTCTTGTTTGAACACACGTTTTGATTTTATGGCATTTCACCCGCTTTGAGCGAAGCTAAACGCTGATGCAAAGCGAGCCATAAAACTCCCGCCGCAGCTCAATTGATAACATGCCCCGGAGTGTTTGCCCAGCTGTCGACGGAAAGGCCAGAAAGACAATCTGCTCGGAGCAGAAATAGGAAGGCGGCGTGTCTTGGGGGGGCTTGTAATCCTTCGACAAGTTCCTTTCGGTTACAGAGGGCCGACCCCCCCGACGTGCCGTAGCTCCACAATCTTGTGTCTAGACCTCTGCTCCGCGGAAGAAGTGTTCGATACTACTTTTTCCCCAGACCGATACTACTCAAGCTCTTGTGAGTAGTCACGGATACCAAGTACCAATACCACGAATACTGTTTATACACACAAGAAACAATGACATAATTTTAAAGCAGGGGTGCCCGATATACGGTCCGCGGGCCCATTCTGGACCGCAAACGGGTTTAATCTGCCCCGCCATATTATTTTGGAAAAAATAGAAATGACTGCATCTTGGTGGCGCAGTAGTCAGCACGTCCGACCTGAGATGAAATCCACCTAGCTCCAGCCTTTCTTGAGTTTGCATGTTCTCCCCAAGCCCACGTGGATTCTCCCCGGGCACTCCGGCTTCCTTCCGCACTCCAAAAACATGTTTGAGGCGCGTATTGGAAATACTAAATTGTCCTTAGGTGTGATCGGATGCGTGAATGGTTGTTTATTTCTGTGTGCCCTGCGATTGGCTGGCAACCAGTTCAAGGTGTCTGAAGTCAGCTGTGATAGGCACCAGCAAGCCTGCGACCCTTGTGAGGATAAGCAGCTCTAGAAAACGGATGGATGGATAAAATGTCTTAATTACTTTAATTACCCTAATACTACTACTAATAATAATACATTCAAAGCAGGGGTGCCAAACGTGCGGCCCATGGGCTGACTCTGGCCCGCAAATGGCTTTAGTCCGGCTCGGGAGATGATTTTGTATGTAAAAAAGTAGAAAAGTGAGCGGAATTTTTTTTCAATAAATGAAATTAATGTGAGTGTTTCACGATTAATAGTGATATCGCGCTTGTGCTATTTTGGACAGTATTTTAAAAGGACAATCAATCTGAAGTTGTCGTTTTAAAGTTACAGTCATTTTATTGGTTTGGCCCACTTGGGAATAGATTTTCCTAACAAGTTTAGACTATGACTATGACCGCGTCCCTTTACTCCTCCGCAGAGTTGTGTTTCAGATGCTTTTATATATTCTGGTAGCAGGGGGGTGTCAACGCCAAATTTACTTACGCCCAGTTTGGCCTCACTTCTCAAACTCCACTTTCATTTGACAAACGTAACACACACACACACACACACACACAGAGATAAACATGGTGTATTGACACAGCGGAGAGGCGGAAGACAAGGACAAGTGGTGGACAAACACAGATAAAGAGTTTCAAAGCCCGAAATAACCTCACGCTCACGCCGCTCCTTCTGGGACTCGATAATGTCGGACCAGGTGACCGGGACATCCCCCGCATAGCGACCTCCATCCGGGGGATTACGCTTGACATTTAGAAATCCATCTGCAAAGAAATGAGCGCGGCACCATCTTGTGTCACTTCGCATGTAAAACGCATCTTATTTCCTTCCATTCGCTTTGACTTGGAATTCAATCCGTATGCGCGATCGCTCCACAGTGTTGCGCTTGTCCGCGTTGCCAGCTGGGATAGGCTCCAGCACCCTGAACCCTCGTGAGGATAAGCGCTTAGGGTAATGGAAGGGTGGATAAGAATAAACTAAAACATACTGTAAATGCAAAAGCATAAAGGATAATGATGAAATAAAATACGCATAGTGGAAAAAAAACGTTTAAACAAAAACAAAAAAAAAGCATTTATCCTCTATTTTTGTACGCGTCGTTGCCCTTAATGTAAAACTGGCTTATTTTGTCGAAAAAAAAATCTGCATCGCCTTGTTTTGCGTTCAGTGGTTGGAGGTTGCCCTCTAGTGGCCAACAACTCAAATGCATTTAAATTCGCGTTGGGCAATTATTTTTCAAAGCTACCACATGGTGACAGCACTAAACTAGAGCACAAACCTCTTCAGCCACAAACCCAATAATCAACTCCTTCTGTGCGTCACTAACAGTCAGCATCTTTGCGTCCATTTGTGCCAATTTAGAAGCTTTTTTTCTCAAATTCGTCCAAAGTAAAAAGTTGGACGTATTTTTATTGGCATAACCTTGTGATTCACAACCTTAATTTTCAGATTTTTTTTTCAGGTAAGTAAATCCTAACGACCATAAAACGTTTTTTGTATTGAAAACAATAAAACGTTTTGTTGCACGGAAACGACAGTTACGTATGTAACAGCGGTTCTATGAGCCCCTCCAGACCGCCAGAGGCGGTGCTAAAAGCACGGAATGACGAATAACAGCCAAGTCACGAGGAGACCATGGTACTCACCTCAACCTCACATAGACGCCCCTGAGGATCCCAGGACCACAGACAGAGAGTGGGGGACTGTAATATCCATACGGTAGAACCTGGCAAAAGTCCCAGGTGACGACCAGGAAGCAGCAGCACAAACATCCTCCAAGGGAACCCCTTTCAGCACAGCCCAACAAGTTGCGACCCTCCTAGTAGAATGGGCGCGGATTCCCGAAGGCAGGGGGAGTTCCAATTCCCCCGTAAGCATGCATGATAACGTCTACGATCCAGTGAGAGCTGTGAGCCTAAGGAAGGACTCCCGTACGAAACGAAAAGCTGAGTCGACTTACGAAGCCATGCCGTAGTCTCCGCATAACAACGCGGTGCCCTTACAGGGCATAAGAGGTCGGCAGAGACCCCAACATCCCCAGACGGGGGCACAAAACGATTGATGAGCAGAGGCTTGTCGACGTAGGAAGATGATCGCTCCTTCGGAACGAAAGTGGCATTCGGCCACAGAGTGACTGCGCCTCCATCAGGGTGCCACCAGATGCAGGAAGGGCTGACAGACAGGGCATGCAATTCCCCAACTCGTTTGGCCGAGACGATCGCAAGCAAAAATGCAGTCTTTAGAGAGACCCACTGGAGAGGCGCCTCACACAGGGGTTCATAAGGAGGCCGGCACAAGGAGTCAAGCACCACGTGCAGGTCCCAGGTAGGCGTGCGCGGCGCACAGTAGGGTCGGATACGGCGGGCCCCTTTCATGAATGAAGAAACAAGCGGGTGGCGTCCTAACGAGTCGCCATCAACCGACGTGTGACGGGCCGCAATAGCAGCTACATAAACCTTCAACGTGGAAGGTGAGCGACCCTTATCCAAGAAAGACTGCAGAAATTCCAAGACAACAGGAACAGGGCAAGTCACTGGGTCCGTGGCGCGCAGATCAGCCAGTGGTCCAGGTATGGGAGAACTTTCATGCCCCTTGCCTGCAGAGGAGCAAGGGCCGCCTTCACGAAGCGAGTGAACACTCTTGGTGAGAGTGAAAGGCCGAACGGAAGCACCCGGAACTGCCAGTGGGCGCCCCTGTAAGCAAAGCGCAGAAAACGTCTGTGATGAGGCGCGATGGGGACATGAAAGTAAGCGTCTGTCAGATCGACTGATGTGAACCATTCGCCAAGACTGACCGACCGCAATACGTCGGAGGTTTGACCAGAAGAGTAGTAAGCTCCTGATCGAGGGCCAAGGCCTTCGCCGGGTCGGCGATATAAGTCTCCCTGACCCGCCTTTGTATGGGGGGCCGACGCCGGAACTGCAACCTGTACCCCTGGGACAGGGTGGAAAGCACCCAGGGGTCTGACCCCAGAGCAGACCACAGCCTGAGCTGCTGAGGGGAAAAATACCCGACGGCCGGCCCCAACACCTCAGTCCCGCGACCCACGGAGTCGCGGGGCCTTGGGGGGGCGAGGCGGAGGGGCAACTGCCCGTGGTCTACCGTCAGGCAGCCGGAGACCAGAGCGAAAACCACCAGTGGGACGAACGCCACCCGCAGCAGGCACACGTGCCGAAGAGCGAGCGTCCGCAGCAGCATACCGTCTGGGAAGACGTGGAGAACTGGCGCCCCCATACATTTGGCTACGAGACGGAACACGGAAACGAGGCACAGAGGCGGGAAAACGAAGAGGCCCAGAAACGGCTGAAGCTCTATCACGATCCGAGAGCTGCACACGGCCTTCACGGACCCTTAATGATCGTTCTAGTGTCTCCACCGCACCAGAACCGAAAAACGTCCCAGGGACAACAGGAAAGTCCCTCAGAGTACGCTCGGAGGACTCAGTCAAAAAGGACTGAGACAACCACAAAAGGCGGCGCGAACGCACCAAGTAGGACATCGCTCGCCCGTGGTCTCTTGTCATAAGGGCAAATGCATGTAGGCATGCCTCGCCAAAAAAGGGATTAGTTCGGGGAGACTGGGGACAAGGAATGTCCACCTGTAGCTCCCGCAAGGCAGCGCACAAAAGCGACATAAGCGAGTCTGCATCACCCAATACAGTGAGGGACAAACCTCTATCAGAAGGAGGGGAACCAACAGTAGAGTCCCTAGAATCGAACTCAGACCCACGGAAGCATGAGTCTGAAGCAGAGATTTCTATCTATGGCATCAACATCCTTGTAAAAGTCCGGTGCAACAGCGCCTTGGAAAGAAGACGGCTCGCCGGAAGCTAGGGCACTCGGCTGGAGGCGCTCCTGCAACTGTGCAGACATCCCTTCCAATTGAGAACGCAAATATGCAACCTCCTCCTCTAATCCGGAGGCCCATTGCTGACCTGAAGCGTGATCACGCTTAGAGGGAGCAGGTGGAGCTACATTGGCAGAGCACGTCTACGAACGGGCGGCAAGGAGACTGCCAACGCGATAGGAGGAGCCACGGACTTAGTCTCGTTGGACTCCAAAGGACCGGTCACCTCATCCCCGGCCACGCTCACCCCTGTGTCAACGTGCGCCGAGTCACGGCAACGCAAACAGCGTCCATCCCGTGAGTCCGCCAGCACAACGCGACAGCCACAACCGGAGGACAGCACAGGACCCTCCATAAGACCGAGAAATGACAACAAAGGTTTTTAAGGCGAGAGCTGGTGCGGAACGCAACCGCTGCGAGCCGGAGACACTGGGCCGAGAGCGTAGGCGAGACGCCGGCGATCGGCGAAAGGAACACGGCGTAAAAACCAGCAACGGGTGCGTAACGCAGCCGGTACAGCGGGAGCCCGGCAATAGCCACCAGCTAAGTTCGGCCCAGGCTGAAAAGGGGTGAAGACGGTTAACCGATGCAGTTGCAGGCGGGTAACTAGGCACACAAACGGCCGAGGAAACTTCACAGACAGGCAAAAACAAAGCGCGACTTTATGGCGAGCACGCACACGTCAGGTCGTGAACACCATAAAAGTCACCCGCCACCAAGTGTGAGCGCTCTAAGTATCAACAACAAGGAAACGGCTTCGAAATTCACCGAAAGAACACCGAAGACAACGCAACTCACCCCGCGCAGCAAGTTCCGGCAAACGTTGCGCCAACCGGACAAGGATAAAACCAACACAAGTATCGCAGCCACCGGAGGGCGGACAGTAAACCGGAGCCCCGACCGACAGGGTCAACGGGCTACAAGCGACGAAAGGAAATAAACTAGGAAAGCGCAAAAAACGCGCTGCTCGTATGGCGTGCAAACCAACGCGCGAGAAGGTTCTGAGGGACAGACTGCCGGGTGACGATGCCTTTTATATGTCCCCATGACGTTTTTGTTGGTATGCGTTCTCGTCTTGCGCTTGCGCAATTCCGTGCTTTTAGCGCCGCCTCTGGCGGTCCGGAGGGGCAAAATAGCGATCTCCTGTGGCCTATTCTGAAATTAAAAGATTAAAAAAAAAAATCTATATTTTGAATAAAAATTTGTGCCTATAAAACTGTAAAGTGCCATCCTTTGGGATTATGCTAAAAATGTATTCCAAAAACAACAACGATAACAGCACAATTATCTTAATTCGTTTTTTTAACACGTTCATTGTGATATGGGGGAGACAGGATTTTTGGATGAATATAGAGACACTTTTCCAATGAATTCATAGTATATTTTCATTTAATATAATAGATATTTTAAAACTACCATATAAATACAGACTAAAATCCCACATAGCCCCAGAGTGATTTCACTTACCCCCATTCGAGAACCACCCTTTAATAATTGGTTATTTATAGCAAATGTTAAAATGATCAATAAACCATTTTATTTTTACATTCAACACATTTTATTAAATAATTATTGAATAACTATGAAATTATTATAATAACAAGGGACTTCAAATAAGCTTTTCCGCCTAAAAGTAACAATACGCTTCACATGCTCTTTGTTTAATGATAATTAAAAAAAAAAAAAAAACAAGAACTCTGCTTTTTGTTTCACTCAGGCGTCCATTTTTCTCCACCTTAAGTTCATCATCCATCCGTTGGTCGCCTTGTCCAAACCCCGGACTGCTTCCCCGTCAATCATCACGCTTGTAATCACCCTAAAACAATAGCTGAAAGGAGACCGACTCGGCGGGGGGAAAGGGGGAAGGGGGGGGGCGGGGTCTCGTCATCGCTCTCCCCACACTTCTGCCGTCAGCGCTTTTTGTCCGCCGTCGCATAGCCCGGTGGCATGGCGCGCTTTCCCAGGTAACTGCCTTGCACGCCCACTAGCTGGCGCGCCGCCAAAATCGCGTCAAACGATTTGCGCAGGGCTCTCGTACCTCATTATCGCCCGCAGGTAAATAGATAGCTAGGTTGCTAACCAAAACGGCAGTATCTACTCAAGGACTTGTACTGTCTTGCGCGATGAGTTCCCCTGCGCGAAGGTGTGTCATGTTCCGATTCATTTGCTTTTAATTTGAAAAGAAAAACGCACTCTTCCCCTCATGACATGAAAAACAAATTGTAAGTTTTATAACTTGTTGATTTGCTAAAGCAAGTTTCAGGTTCCTACAATTTAGTATGTAATATACATATCAGTGACTTTAGGTTCTAAATTACAAAACTAATCAATCACTATAGGTAATGTATTAAAAATACTATCGTTTTTTCAAAATACTCTTGTTTTTTGTACTGGATATAATTAGATTGCGCAGGTGTTTCTTCAATGTTTTTTTTGTTTGTTTGTTTTCTAAGTTAGTGTTCATTTTTCTTGGTTTCACGGCAATTTGCCGCCGGCGCCCTGCTGAGATTTTGAAATCTTGTTTTGGTCTTTCACTCGGTAATTAGCCACACTGTTTTTTTTTGTTTGTTTTTTTGTTCCCCATTTCACCACAACATTTTGAATCACTTTGCTGGGACGCACCTCCCGTTTTATGGAAACTCAGCTCTTAGCAAGGCGGCCACCTTCTGTTGGGTTTAGTGCCGTTGCCGCGGCGACGGCCGTCCATCAATTTCGGGGTGCGCGGCCAAACTCAAGAGGCGTGTTTGTTTGCAAGTGGAGGTCAAAGATGAAAAATCATTCCAAGCTCTCGAAGAGCTGACACCTCCTTTTCCAGAAAGTCCTTAGACAAGTCACTATAAATTTGATTCATGTTATTGAAAGGCGCAAACTTGAAATTTGGAGGGACATGCGTTTCATTGGATAGAAACAAGTGTTATATTGGTTTCCTTCTGGTAAAAATTCAAGTGCAAATTAAACTTTTAGATGTTTATTATAAATATTAAATGATATTAAAGTTACTCCAAACGTGATGACTTGAACCGTCCAGTTTTGCATGGATTTAAGTTCATTTCAAATGATTTCACCTTCACTTTATCAAATGTGTATTTTTTCGTATTCGTTTTTTTGGGAGTATCGATTGCAAGTATCTATATCAGGCGATACCTGGTCATATGTTGGTACTCGTGATGGCAGCCGACTAGAAATGAGAAGGTCATAAAATGGACCTTTTCTTGTATTAAGAAAAGTTCTATATTGGGATATAAATATCTGTCAGGAAATGTCATGTAGAAAAAGTGTCAGTAGTATCGGTACTTGGTATCGGCGACTACTGGAATGGAGTTCTCGTACCGGTCTGAAAAAAAAGCGGGATGGAACATCACTAATTAATTTTAGCGTCATATTTGCGGTCCTGAGAAAGAATATATTTGGTGTCACTTTGACGCTTCATGGCGGCGGAGGTTAAAGGTGACAATATGATTCGCATATCCAGAAAAATGCCCATGGTGGCTAATATCAATATTTCTTCACAGTTGGCGTTTCTTTTGGCTTCCCTTTTGTGTGCGCCATCAAAGGGGCCTGAGCAAAGAGACATGAGCCTTAATTGTTAGCCTTTATCAAGGGGATAAAGGCGGGACGGGCATCAATTGAGCACGCCTTTTATTGTGCCACAAAGTGTGACAGACTGACGGGGAGGTAATTGGCGGGGGGCGGGGGACGGGGGGAGGCGGCGGGACACAAACCAAAGCTAGCTAAACGCTAACACGCCAAGTGGAACAATAATAGATGAACGTAGGGAGCCGAACCCCGTCAGCTCAAAATGGACGCCAGCCGTACGGTCGCTTCGTTTTTCCTCAAACGTCTGGGTTTGGTCATGTGACGTTCCAAGCCGAGCCGTGGTTGGCCGCTACCCGGTCCTCGAGCCCATATTTTTGCACACGAAAAAAGTTTTTGCTGATGATGGGATCAGATTTTTTATTTTTTTTTTCACTTGCTCCAAAATTGCGATGAAATCCATGGGGCGAATGCGCTGCCTCTCGGTCTACTCCGTTATGGTAAAACAGACAAATATTATCAGGCCAGTCAGTGATTCAAAATATACTGTACCAAGTCATGTAGGATTTTTTTTCAAATATTAGGTAGAGTCCCTGAAAACAGCTGGTATATTCAACCCCAAAGTTCATAGTCAATTCCATGTACTTGTGTACAGTATCAAAAAAAAAATAGTGTCTGAAAATCACTGTCACATAAAATTCCAAAAACGTAATTATAAATAATTATGAGTACAGATATCCAGTGCTCTATGCATACTTATTTACAGTATTGTTCTTTTTTCAAATATTAGTGTAAAGAAGTGTCTTAAAATAGTTGGAACATTCAATCCCAACGACGTAATTATACGTCTATAAAGAGTCCAGACATTCAATCCCATGTTACTTGTTTACAGTCGGGTTGTCCGGATCCTGATCACGATTGGAAATGGGGCCCAATCACATCATTTTCAGCTGAACAAATGTGGAGTAAAATCTGTCATTTTGTATTTTAATTTTTTTTCATATCCATATATGTATATATACTGTATATGTATATATGTATATATATATATATATATATATATATATATATATATATATATATATATATATATATATATATATATATATATATATATACACTAATGAGTTAACGTTTCGTAGACTTGAGCAAAAGCAAGAATTTGACATGTAATTGCGCCTCAATTATTGCACATTTGTTGTTTTGTCGTCTAATGGGCCTTTTTATATTTTTGAACCCCCACATTCACTTGACATAAACTGTAATATACCGGCACTATTGTTTATTATTATTCCAAAAATGGACCAAGCACCTCCCCCCATCTGCAGTTGAGTAAATAAACGAGTACAATTTGCGGAAATATGCTTGGCGAACTTTTCTTTAGTGTCGGCAAATACGGCAATTAGCATTTTAAGAGTTGTGTAGGATTTAAATGTTTGCCGAGTTGGATGGCGGCGGCGGCGCGGCGCGGCCCGGCGCAGCTTGCTAATGTCGCCGGCTAATGTTGGCCGCCGTCCATTACCTCTGAACTGATGGCTCGCCGTCTGATTATGCCGCAGCCATGCGACGGCCGTTAGAGCGTCATTTCCAATCTGTGCTCGACACAGCACTTTTAATTAGCGCGTTTAGCTTTGATCAAGACTGAAAGCGCCGGGGCGGCGGGAAAGGGGGGGGGTTGCCTTGCACTAAACTGACTGGATAGCCATTTGTTTGCTCGCTTCCAGAGGTGCCGGCAAATCTCCCGCCACGTACGGGGTGGGGATGTCACCACCAATATAATAAATGACCTTATAACAATGGTAGGTAATAATAGCTCCTCTTTTGCAGTGATGTTGCTAAACGAAGAGCTAAACGACCCAGGCGGGATAGCCATGTTTACCGGGAAGTACCTAATAGTGATGGGATGGGATTTTTTTTTTTTTTCAACTCATTGGTCCATAAGTGCAATGAAATCCACGAGGAGAATGCGCTGCTTGTCAGTCTACTCCATTATAGTAAAACAGATAAATGTAGTGAGGCCTATCAGTCATACAAGTCATGTACACACAAACATTTTTATTTTATGATCGTTAGTTGAAGCGAGTGAATGTAAATACTCAGTTAATATCTTCTACATTAGATACAGACAAAATTTGCCTATGCCTAAACGATTAGCAGTTGCGCTTAGCATTAGCATGCCAACCGAAGCCCTTTAAGGTCAACAAACACTGTCGAGTTGGAGTTAGTATTTTTTTCAATTATTTTTTAAAATAACTCAATAAGGATGAACATTAGTCGGAGTGGACGTAAATACCCATTGTTCATGATCTTCTACACATACGAATTATCCGCTAAACTTGCCTATGCTTAAAGGATTAGCAATCGCAATTAGCACGCCAGCCGTTGCCATTTAAGGTCAACAAACACCATCTACCATTTTGTTCACACCTACATATTGTTTTATGTGCGCCACACAACTAAGTCGGAGTTAGTATGATTTCTTTATTTCTTCATTCGTTCGTTTTTTAACCGAAATAAATACGGGTTCCAAATTTGGGATGATGCGAAGTATACTGTAGATACACGAAAAAGGGACGGAAAGGGTCCATTTTGAGGGCGGGGATTTCCCAGCGCGGCCATTCCCATCGCTAAGCGCGCGGGCTGACGTGAATATATGAGCGTTTTTATGTTTGCGGTCAAAAGGCGGAGTGAAGCGGGCCTGCCGGCGTGAGGACCGAGGCGGGGACGCCCCCGCCCTCCCGCGTCGCACCGTGCCTAATCGGGCCTTTCTCGCCAGGGTCAAGACTTTCTGTCTGGGTCCGCGGCGCTCCCTGCCACCGAGGCTCCGGCCCATTCAGGCGCACAATGTCCCTGTCAGTCCCGACAACACTTCCTGCCTCCGCTGGCTCCAGCCCTCGCAGGGATACACAATATTTCACCGCCCCCGACAATGGCCCGTCTGCCCGCACCCACCATATGCTTACTGCGGGCCCGCAATATTGACACACATCACTAATTATTCAAAGCGCCGAGTCGGGGACTTTCTCTCCCCCGCGGCTCGGATGCGCCAGTGTGGGATTTCGCTCCCGTTACTCCGGAAAGAAAAAAAAAAGACAGATATCATCCATATTGAAGGCTCTTTGTGTAGACGCGGGCAGCCGTCCGTCGGCGTCCAGCGCACCTCTGTGTCACATATGTCGCGCCCGAGTCCCACTGGAATCCCCCCGCGGCCCCGGGAATTGCAATTACTACTTGTTGCGCAATTTCAATAACGCCGCCGCTCATAAGCGCCATGTAGAGGTCAAAGATCCATTTTTCAATTTCAAAAATCCATTACAACCGATGAGTTCATTCAACATTTTTTTTTTTCCGTGTAACAATGTGAAAGCTGTGAATTCTGGCAGAAACAGTCAAAACGTTAGAATTAGAGTGTGTATTCTTGTGTATGATTTGTTATTATCCATATTCAGTTATTTAGCAACTACTCCGCATTGTGCAGGAGCACAAAATGCAAAGATGGCTAATTAGCCTTTGTTTGTTCTACTGTGGAATTGCGCTCCGATTGTCTCATTGACTTGCAGCTCCTGTGTGTGATTATGTTTTTTTTTTTTTTTTTTAATACCACCAAGAGAAATTGCTGCCGTACCCAAAAACATTTTTCTATCTCAGTCTTAGCAGGAGCGAGACGCAAAATGATTCCAACATAATCATTGTTTTTTTTTTTAACCGCTGAATGATGTCGTTTCTTTATATCGTGACTTTAAAACCTTACAGAAGAATGTAAAAGATGTATTCAAGCATTTATTCTATTAGTTTCTAAAAAAAAACAAACAAAAAAACAATACAAGTCTTATTTTATCTGCCACTTTTCTTTTCTTGATGTCAATTTCAAAGAATGTCATTACAAAAAAACAAACAAACAAATATTATAACTGAGCATTCAGACATAATGCTCACAAGTTATAATTCAGACAACAACAAAATTTACCATGATATAACAATCAAATATGATGAGCAAATTTATAAAATACAACATAATCCATTTATTGGCATTGTTTTATTGTCATTGTTTTGTACACAACGAAACATGAACAATAAAAACAATAAAAAAAGGAACAATAAAAAAATACCGTAATTCCCCAAATAAAAGACATACTTTTTTTTCTAAAAATGAAGGCCTATAAACAGTAACTTAAAGATTAGATTTGTTTTTATTTGACACTATTCGAAGAAGATTGATCCGTCAGTAGGATCATAAGCCGAGTTTTGACGCACAGATTTGCATTTTTTTATATGGGCCGCATTTTTACTTAGAAAAATGATCATAACGGGACAAGAAAGAGGACGGACGTCATTTGGCAGCCTGTGCTCGATAAAAGAAGCCAGCGGACTGAACCAATGTCCGAGTCCATCCCTGTTCAATCACAGGAATAACAATTTTGGTTCTGAGACTTTTTTTTTTAATTAATTAAAGAACTCTTTCACTTTTTTTTTTAAAGAATTCTCTCTCATAAACTACCAGCACTTTTAGAGGCAGTTTTATTTGTTAGTTTTATCATTGCAACCTTTAATATTTTGAGGCGAGCCTGCTGTTTTTTCAGCGTCCCTTTTTGCATTTTCTCACGGCAGGTCCAGTCTGTCCCCGAGCGGGAGCCGGTGGGAACGTTCCCCTGTGCAGCCGGCCATGACAGGCCCATGTCGGGTCGGGCCTCGGATCCTCCACTCCGCGGAGCAAGTGATTGGCAGCTCTCACCGGGGGAGGTGGGACTCCTTATCCGTCAATCAGGACGGCGCCGAGCCAGCAGAAGAGGTAGTCCACTTATTTATTTTCCGCCGTATTCCAACTGCAAATTTCATGCTACAAACGTTTTTAGCGCTATAATAAGATTTATGTTAAATGGAACTCGGATTTCAAAGAGAAAGCAAAGGCAACTCCACAGAACCTAGACGCAACATTATGGAGTCAGAGTCTAGTAGAATCTTGTCATTATTTTCTCATTCAGTGCCAATGGCGTCTTTTGACGTTGTAGATTCCGTTTAATTGGGCTTCGCCGCATCATAGAATTCGTTTGAATTTTGTTGCAGTAATCAATCGAGCAATCGATGAAACTAAAGTGCTGTACACGAGTTGAAAAAAAACATACTTGAAGGAGTTCATACAGTGGAATACCTTCCGAAAAATAAGATGGCCCCGGGTGGTTTTCAAATGGGGTTACGTGCACGCCCGGGTATGATGCTACGCCACTGTATTATTTCAATATCAGAAACAACTTGACTCAAGATTGGATTTTTAATCTCGGAAACAACTTTGCTGACGCGGAATCACCAGTAGATGGCACCGATGCCACATTTTAGCCGGAGTAACCTAGAAGCATCCCTTCCAAGCTTCCAGAAGCCGCAGTCAAACCCCGTTTTTCTAGAGTGCCTCATTAAAAAGTTAATTTTCCATAACGTGTCCCCTTTAACGCCTCGGTCCAAAGCAAAGAAGCAGATAACAAGCGTGAGCGCGGCCCTTTAAAGTCAGCTAACGGCGAAGGTTGCCGCCGCGTCCAGATGTTGCCGAGCGTCCCCCGTCCTCTCCCGGCTCGTGTTATGCGCTGTGCCACATCTGTCCCGGCGTAGGTGCGCCATATTGCGTCCCATCTGCCACACGCGCGCTCGCGCGCGGCGACGGCCAGAAAGCGCTCGTTTGAAGCACGGCCGTAAAGGCTGGAATTCGTGGGCGTGGAACGGCGGCTTTTCCGAGAGCGCTCCCGGGACCCGGGCCCGGCCCCAAAGCTTTTGGCGGCCGACGGACAGATTTCGCCTTCCCGCTCGCCGCGCGAAACTCTCTGTGAAGCGCGCGCCGTCCGCGCCGCGACCCGAGAAGAAAGGCGGCGCCCGACGGGCTTCCGTTTCCCGTCGTCTCGCCATCTGCCCCATCTCGCGGCGCGGCGTCTCCGCCGGGCCGAGGGGGCGGTACGGAAGCGAATGTCACCCCCGTCACAATGTTGCTTGAGGGAAATGGACTCTTTAGCCTCGGCGCTGTCGGCGGCCATATGCTGATGTTTTCATATTCGGCGGATCGGCGCGCGGGGAGCCGTAAGGGTCCGCTCCAGTCAGAATTACAGGCCGTCGCGCCCGGTCTGTCGCTCCGCCCAACTCCCAATCCCAGCGCCCCGTTAATGGCGTCCCTGCGCCGGCAATTTTGCGCCCCCGTTGGCAGGATTCCGTCTTCGCTTTCGCCCGTTTAGCGCCGCGTTCTTATAAAACATTCACGGGCAAGAGGCCGCGCGGAGCGACTCGCGCGGCGCCGGGCGCCGGGCAGCTTATTCATATTTCATGCGGCGGTCTGTTCCCGCCCCTTTAATTAGGCCGCTAGCTCGTCGTTAAAGTCCGCCGGGAGCAAACTTTGCTCTCGTTACAAAACTTCTTGCGCTGACGTGGAGCTTTTTTCCGAGCGGCTCTAGATGACTGCTGAGCAAATGAAGACCCGCGGGCCGTGCCGAATCGGTATCGTATAGATGCCCGGGTTAATATTGATGCTTGACATTTATTGATTTTGCTGTCCCACAACTCCCTTTTTAGCTCACACGCATAGCTTGCTATAGCTACAATCGTTTGTATTTTCATCTTCAAGTTAAACCTATAAAATGTGTTTGTTTACTGGTATTATTTGTTTCCTCCATAAAATAACAAAATGGTGTACGCTCTAAAATCAGTTGTGTTAAAAAAATACTAAAAACAATTCCATTTCTTGGCCTAACTTTTTGAGCTTTTTGAGCCATAAATGAGTTTGGTTTTTCTCGATTTCTTCTTTTGTACAAAAAAATTGTAGCGGTCAGTCCCATTTTGATCTATAATTAGGTTATTTTTGATCCAATTTTTTGCTTTGTATAGAAAATGGTTTCCAACTGACCCAAGTGGCAGTCGCTCCCATTTTGAACCATAATTTGGTTGTTTTCGACCCACCTTTTTCTTTTGTATGAACCAAAAAATGGGCCCAAAATGAGCCAAGTATTGACCTGTCCCTTTTTGAGCCATAATTGGGGTACTTCTGACCCAACGTTTCCTTTTGTACCAAAAATTGGACTTAAATCGTGTCGATTTAAGTCACGTTTTGACCCAAAAATTGGGTTGCATTCGATCTGACTGTTTTACGTACGGTGAGGTGGAAGTTTTGGTGGCAAATTTCAGACCCCCAACAAAGTTGACAAGAATTGAAATTGTAAGTTACCCGACTCAAAATCAGGCAGGAAACGCGATTGATTGGCGCCTGGTAAGTCCAGCTAAGGTTCGGGCGTAGGCGGGCTGCCGTCGACCCCCCCGTACGGCACCTCAGGTCCCGGACCGTCACGTTACGTAAGCCGACGGCGTTTTTTCGCGTTGGGCTCAGGTCGGCCTTGTTGCTTGTAATCCTGGGCGCGGCGCGGCGCGGCGCGGCGCGGCACGGCGCGGCGTGCGGCTGACAGATGCCCGCTCCAGCTGGTACAGAAGGGGGGGTGGAGTTTTATCGGCCAGTTGGAACGGGGGTCCTCGCGCCCCTCCACGGCGCTGGCCGCCGTCGCCGCATTTAATGAGTCACGAATTGCCTGTTTGTCTTCTGCTCCCTGCTGTTTCCGCACTCCCCCTTCCAGAACAATCCCTCAAACACATGCTGCCGCGCTCCGCCGAGCAGCCGGACCCGGCGGCCCGGCCAAACCGTTAGCAAGAACAAAGTTGTCATCTTTGTTTTATTATTCCGACCGCCCTCCCTCCTCCTCTTTTTTTTTCCGCACGTGTCACTTCCTCTCCTCGTCCGAGCGAGGGCCCGGGCCCCGGTGCCGTAAAAACGCCGGCCCGTCAGATGCCGCGGCCGACCTCGCCAATATGGCCGCCCCGAGTAAGCGGCGGCCATTTGAAGCCCCCGACAAACACGTTAAATGGCTCTATAATTGGGCCGCCGCCGTGGACTTGCCGCTTCGCATGACAACTAGGAGAGACGAACAGGTGGCGATTCCAGCGAGTGGGAAAAAAGGGAAAAAAGTTTGCAACGAGATTACAAATTCGTCTTGGCGACGAAAGCGAAAGGGCCGATCAGGGAAGACACGCTGAGACGCTTGGATAATTATCACATGTACCAGAGACGACATACTCGCTTGGCGTGTTTTGCATCTTTGCCAAAATACCTTCCTGTTTGGATCTGTGTGTGTGTGTGTGTGTTTGCTAGATCTCGGAAGTCCTTTTTTGGTGGTACGGGTCTGCCGCACCGTGCCAGGCAGAACCCAGCTCTATTGGGTCTCACATAGTGTAATGATCTCAATGTATCGAAGAAAATAGAATAGAATGTCTTTTTTGTTGGGAGCGCTGCACAGATTGATGCCTATGTTAAAGTGGCAGTTTGTTGTTTGAAATTTCATAGCATAAAAATCAATGCATTTTCCATATGTAGTTTAGCATTAAGCTAAACTACAAGCATTAAGTCTGGTTGGACTTTGCTTATTCTCGGGCCGGCCCAGTACCAATCGCTGTAAATAGCGGGGTCAACAGTAAATGTAGTGTTTAAAAAAAATCATTTCCCAGAATGCATTGCGTGGCACAAATGAATGAAATCATAAGGTTATGAATTCTTCTTTATATGCGTTTACTAGTTGAGAAAAGATGTTTGTAAATGACACATTTTCAGGTCAGGTCGGCACAATGAGCTTTTCAACAAATTTCATGATGCATATTTAAGATTATGATAATGATTTTTGTCTAATAAGTCTCACCATTGGGGAGAGTACAAAACGACTCAAATAATGGGCCCTCGTTCGGAAGGGGCGGGTCCGAAACTTTTGTCATAGGCAAGTTTTGACTCGGGTTTTGTTCTTCTTCTCCGGTTTCCCGTTGATAACTTTGACAACTGACTGAATACATTTTTGAGAAAAATAACCGATATGTGCCTTGAGCTTTTTGGCCCACGGCGACGTGTTCGTTTTGCAGTCAAGGATTTTTTCCCGAACGAATACTCATTCGATACGCGGTTTGATGATGGGCCGAAACATGTACTGTATGTCAGGATATAAAAAAAAAAAGCTAATACGCGTGACCGACAACATTTGTCGTCTGCAAGCGGACATGTAAACAAGGCGGAGGCCGGGGACTCCCGGAGCGTCCGGTCCCATCCCCGGAATCTTGGCAGCGTCTGGCTTCGTCCCCGCGGCGTACGGGGGTCGGCCCCTTTGAGCGCGTCTCCCGCCATTCTTCTCATTGTACGCGTCAGCGCGACGGAGTGAAAAGCTCCTCGGCGGGGGGAGACAATGTCTCCGGGGACGCCCATAAATGTCTGCCGTTCAGTTCGGGGGCCCATTGACGCTTGGCCTCCCCGCCAAGCGGGACCCTGTCAGACCAGCCCCTCTCCCTAACAGCTTAATTAGCAGAAAGGACAACAATGTCCCAGCCTGTTTTGGAAACAAGAAAGGGCCTGAAAAAAAGGCCGCTCTCCCCGCCTCTCATTGTCCCGCCGCAACGCCGGGTCCGACTCGTCTCTTCGGGCCAGGACAAATAAAACAACATTCCCGCACCGTTGCGCGAGGGGCATGACGACCGGCCCGACCGACGGGACGCTCGTCTGTTCCGGGGCGGAAAGGGGAGGAGGAGGACTTGTGCCGAGTTGGACCATTCGGACTTCAACTGGCAAAACTGCAACGGAATGACCGCACTTGAAAATGGGGAACGGGGGGGACACACACCTTAAATCCGTGTTGTTCAACTTCAGGATGAAAAATCAGGCGCTAAAATCCCAGGAGTGCATGTACCATTTTAAAAAAAAAACAAAACATGGCAGTTCTTATTTTAGTGCAATTACACTTTGCATGGTAAAAATTTTGACAAGAATTTTGACTGGGTCATCGGTGTCCCCCCTGGCATGGCCTCGTGCCCCACTACTATTTGAGAAGGACTGACGTTAAGACATATTTTGATGGACTGACCATGCCTACAAAGTCAATTCAAATTTTGCACATTAATCGGTTAGCTCAGCAGTTCGCAAATGGCGAAAAAAATACGTAAAGATACCCTTATGCAATATTGCGTCCATTCTTTTGGACAAATTATCCCACAATCTACTCCTGGAAGTGTATTAACTCAGTAGTTGTGCCATGTTGAACTTTGACATGTTATCACCATATGGGTGAAATTTCAGCTCCCTCTCTCATGATCACAGCATTGGATAAAATACTTTGATCTTTTGATCCCCAGTAATATGATTTTCATTTTTCACAATAATGGTGACGGAGGACGATGATAATGCAGTTTGTTTTGTGATGCTAATATGACAATTTCCTGGTGCTTCGTCTTCTTGTGTCCCTCAACAGCACACAGTTTGACCGATGGATGCGTCCTTTTATTTTCATATTTCATTATTGTTTTGTTTTTTTTTCCCCCCCTCTCAAAATCTTCACTTGACAGCTAGCGGCAGGACCAGATTGATTTTCACGTGAACAAGGCCGCCAGCGGGGGGTGTGCGACCTTTGACCCCGCATTCCTGACTTGGGAGCATCTTCCCATCATCTTCTCTCCCCCAATTCTCAAATAGATGAAAGTTAGCCTTGTTAGCCAACCTAGCTTGAGGTTGTTTATCAAATTCAAAATGGCATCCAGAATTTGCGACCTTCACCAGGGTCAGACATAACGTCTGATATTAGGGAAAAAAAAAAACAATTACGAGCTTCTTAAACTTTGTTTGTTTATAGTTTATACAGGTTAGTCTAAAACTGAAAAAAATAGCCATTAGTATCCAAGTGCTACCTGAGTTCTCCCCACTTTTTGACAAGGACTGCTTCTTTGAAGTATCGATTACCTCACTCACCACATTTTAATGATTAGTTTTTATTTGTTTCTCTGCGGTTGATTAAAACATGACTTTATGCCAAACCATACCAAAAAAAAAAAAAAAAAAAAAAGGAACCCTGTCCCCATGTCCCCACACGGGACCCCCGCCCCACCCCGACGTGTGTGAAGTGAGCTGGGAAAAAGCCATCTTCCTTCCTGGGAAGTTGCGGATGAGGACGTTCTCTACATAAAAGCTGGCGGCACCTCCGAGAGGAGCTAATTTATGACCCAGACGAAATCGCCCGTAGATCATATTCGCGCGAGCGAGCCGCGGGTGGCCTGACGCGCAAAGGTTGAATATGGTTCAAGCGCTCAATGCGCGGCGCAAACTCCCGCGCGCCGTACGTCTCCAATAGACGGGGCGACCCGATCCGGCGCTCCGGCTGGCCCGGGCCTGAACTTCACACTCACAACAGCGACTGGATTTATTGACGGCCCATCAAAAAGGTGTCAAATCCACACAATGAACACATTTAACGCCGACGCTCACTGGCTTTTCTTCCTCTGGCGGGAGGTGATAAACTTGAACTCGAAAAAATAGACATCAACAAAAATAATAAAAGTCTTAAATCTCGCCGGGCGTTTAAGTGCTGGGAGCATAAAGAGGAAAAAGTCAAGTTGAGCATGGCGCGCACAATGTGCTACTTGTGTTCTCCATTCATCGCCGCTTGAGTCAAAATGCGCCGTCGATTGGAACGGGGGCAATATTGACCCTCGACGGCTTCTGCTCATTCATATATTGTAAATGAAGACATACCGTAATCCCCAAATATAAGACGCACCTGTGCCACTCTTAATTTGGGGGTCAAATTCTGGTATTTTTCTCTGTTATGCACCTACTTTTTGGCAACAACGTCAAAACTATAGCAAATGTGTAAACTGATATTTTCATGTGTTCATATCTGTAAGTTTTATATTTGTTGCGGGTTGAGTTAAGTGTGTTTCAGATTTCCCACATTGGGAGCGGTCAGTGAACTCGGACGTTGGTTCAGTCCGCTCGCTTCTTTTATTGAAAATAAGGCCAGAACAACCTCAGATAACACAACCTGCCGTTAGCGCCAAAAGGCACTTGCGACATTCGCCATCTAGCTTGTCCCGTTACGGTAATTATTCTAAGTAAGAATACGGCGGATATGAAAATGCGTCAACACTCGGCTCGTGTGGCTGACGGATCAATCTCCCTCAGATGGTGTTGAATATAAAAAAAATTGCTAAACTTTAAGTTACTATTTATAGGACACGCTCATACTTTTGGCCTTCAATTTCTCATGTTTGGGAATGACGGAGGTTCCATGAGATTAGTTGTAAATCCTAATTATTCAAATATCTTACTGAAAATTCTATTGAATCATCAGATAAAAATGAGAAAATATATCTAAACAAGAACAATTTTATCCACAAAGACAGTCAAAAACATTTTAACTTACATTAATAATGAATAACATTTAAGAAGTTCTAAACTGTACATAGCAGCGGAAATTAAGTGCTGTTAGCTGCTAATGTTGCTAGCCGCTATATACAGTAAATACAAAGCGAGTGCATTCATTATTTTTGAACCTACTTTAAGGATCTCAATTTAGCAATTAAACTTGATTCGAGGACGACATAGTGTTTTTTGACGTCGGTGATAAATAAAAATGCTATGAGGTAAGAACCAAAACCAAAGTAGTGATTTGCCAAATGTTCAAAAATGATCAGTAGGAATGGCAACAACGTCTTTGAAGGGGTTCACGTCTATTAAACTGCCTTTGAAAAGCGATACGACGACTGAGGCCAGTCTTTACCAGGCGCTCGTGCCATGCTAGGTGCTAACGTTACTAGCATCTCAAGCGGCTTGCTGTTGCTAGCGCTGCTAATCGCTAACATTGAAGCCGGTGTAATTACGTCATTTTAAGCATCCTAAAACGACTACTCAAATTACTCAAGGACTCCTTGTTCTCCTCGTTAGCGTGCTAGCGTACCTTCCCGCCAGCGAAACTAGCGTCGTCGGCGGTGGAAAGACATTTCCCAGCGAGCGCGGCGCTCGCTGACCTCTGCCGAGCGACGCCCGAAGCGTCGGACAATCGCTGGGAGTTAATCATTAGTGGCGGAGCGGCGTGAAGGCGGCCTGACCTCTCAAAGCGACGCACAGCAAGGTACGGGCCAGCGAGCCCGCGCGGGGCCTGATAAATGACCGCGCACCTTCAAAGTAAGCTCGTACAAAGAGCTAGCGGGAGCGAGCGGGAATCCAAAAAGCTTTTTCTTTCTTTCTTGGTTCTTTCACAGGTGCCCGGCGGCACCGCACGTACGACACACGGAAATAGTAAATACTATAAAAAAAACTTGTGTTTTTTCCACGGCGTCCCCTCGGTTATCGAGCGGGTAGCTTCCCCAAAATGTCCGCGATCATTCTACTTTTATCATTATTATTTTCGGCTTTTGTTCACAGTTTTTTAGCTTGTTTCTTTTGTTGCTAAAATAAACACATAACTTTTTTTTTTTTTTTTGGGGGGGGGGGTATTTCTTTATGGATAAAATAAACACTTGAAATCGTTTAGTTTTTTTGTCTGGTCCGACTTGAAAGGAGGTTAAATATCAAGAAAATAGTGGGAGAAACGGGCAATAACATTATGGTCCGAAATGAAAGATTTAAAATGGTTTTGTTTTACCTTCGATCATTTTTCGGTTTGTTTCTTTAAAAAAAAAAAAAAAAAAGGTAAATTGATTTTTTTTTTGACTAATCCAACTAAAAAGAAGGATAATTAGCAAGCTATAATAGTAATAATAATAATAATAGCAAACAGTAATAGCAAGGTAAGCTTGCAATAAAATTATATTTATTTATTAATTATTATTATTTGCTTAGTTTTTTTTAGTTTGCTTGGGTTAGCTTTGTTTTTAGAAATAAATACATAAAATCAATATTTTTTGTTTTGTCTGGCTTACCAAAAAAATAGCTAGCTAAATCGGCAATAAAATTACGGGCATGAGTTCAGATCATAAAAGAGATTTTGAATTTTTTGGTTTTGTCCTTGTTCCCGTTTTTAATTTGTTTCTTTTGTTAAAAAATATACATGAACAATATGAAAATAAGAAAATAGTGAGGTAAATCTGCAATAAAGTTATGGTCATGAATGAAATGAAAATCTGAGAAAAAAACAAGTTGAAATGATTTTGTTTTAAGTTTAGTTTGTCAAAAATAAATACCATAAAATTGATTTTGTCTGATCTTACTTGAAAGGAAACAAAATAGCAAGAAAAATAACGTTTTTCACGTCATCAGCCCCCAAAATGAATCATTAAAAAAAACGTTTTTCATGAGATACACTAGTGTCACAAATGTTTTTATTTTTTTGTTTGTTAGTGTTTTTTAAGCTAGCCTGGGAAGTGGCATCAAGACAGGAGATGTCCAGCCAGGGTTAAAATGACAAAGTGACAGAGATGAACATTAATAATGGCGGCCGCTACAAAAGATCAGAGAGATGATCTCCATTGTGGTGCGCCCCCCCCCCCCCCCCCCGTGACACCCAGCCCACCCGTGTTCCAAGAAGAAGAATGGCGGCGCTTAACCTGATGACACCGTTGGCCTTTTGCCGGCGCGTCACGTTGATCGAGACCATCGTGACGCCAAGATTTATGCTTACGCACATTCATTAGGATTCCGATTTGGGGGCTATTAAGCTCTATTCATTGCACCTTGATGTTCTTTTAGTCAGGCCGGCTGACGTCTTTGAATGCCTCGTTATGTAGTTGCCTTTTTTCGGTTTTTTTTGGCGTCGAGGGGGCAAATTATGAATAGCGCTCAGATGTGATGCGGAATTTTCGGGTTTTCGCTAGAAGGCAGAAAAAGCCTACTTGAACATCCGAACTTTACTTGGGGTTAATCTGACTTATGGAGCGACATGATTTAGTTTATTCCGAACATTACTGAATCGTGCAGCCTGTGAAATATGTTTTTTTTTCCATTTAAGTACCCGCTAACCAGCTATAACATTTCTGAAAGGAAAAAAAAAAATGACTGGCATCTCTAGTAGCATCATCTGTTTTTTTTCTCACGCATCAATCAAAAATGTTGCGTCGCTATTGATGATTTGCATCCATAAAAAGAGCCGACACTATAACACAATTTAGCAATAAGTTATTTCATGTTCCAATTCATTTGCTCTTAATTTGAAAAGAGACCACTCAAGTGCTTTTTTTTTTCAACATCACAAAACTCACTAAGTACAGTCAAAGAAAGAATATAGGAAAAATAACATATGAATTATATGAAAATGTAAAGAAATACTGTATGTATAAAAAAATATTTTAAAATATATAAAAAGACAACCATTTTTGTGTGTTTCTTTTGTTACAAAGTAGATTAAATCAATATTTTTTGTCTAGTTTGATTTAAAGGTAAGAAAAATAGCAAGGGAAAATAGAGAGATAAACTCGCAATAAACTGGTCATCAATGAGAATATATATATATATATATATATATATATATATATATATATATATATATATATATATATATATATATATATATATATATACTGTATATATATAAGGGTGACAAGAGTGAAGCTTTTGATATTGATGTCGGTCAGAAGAGCCTCAGGTGCTACATTGAGGTGGAGCTAGCGTGACCCCGCCGGTCATTAATCATCGGCGCGGACAGCAGACAGAAGAGCCGCCGCCCGTCCTTCACCTCCATATTGGCTCACATCCAGTGGCGCAATCTTTATTGATAACGCCAGTGGGCTAATTGATTGATTGGCTGCTACTAATTCAATTAGGCCTTCTATTATTATCACTTATTTACTTATTTCTTACAAATTTTTTTTAAAATGCCTTTTGATCTTTTTTCCGCCAAGAAACAGCCCCCCCCCCCCAAAAAAAACAACTGCCTTACTAAACATGGGCATTTTTTTCCCCAAAATTGCGTTAATATACTCGATAATAAAAAAAAAATAGACAGTAATGAATTAAAATACTATACTATACATGGACCAAAACGATATATCAAAATGTTCTCACTTTTCATAATATGGAATGACGATGACGGAAGGTGTGTTTCTTTCCTCTGCGACACACACACATATGCGCTCAAAAAGGCGCACGCGCCCCTCCGCAAGATAAGGAAGACCAATGTGGCAAAATCCGAAAGCAAACATGCCAGATTGTCAAGGCGAGCGCGAGTGACGGCTTTGCTTAAGCGTCTGACGGATGACTCCCCCCCGCCCGCGCTTGTGGCACCCCCTCCCGTGGGATGGCGCGTTTGTCGGCGGCCATTTTTCAGCCAATTTATTTCTTGATGCGCTCTAACCTGGGGCATCTCCCGCCGGGGGGGCTTTGTACGGTGATTAATGACGGCTGTTTAGCCGCCGTACCTGGGGGAGCCCCGGCCCATCTGCGCTCGCCTGACAGGTACGAGCGCAGAGCGGGACGGGCCCGGGGATGACCGCCGCACAGGCGTCGTACGCTCACGCCCATCGGATCTCAGATTTTCACCTCAATTCTAAGCCCAACCGCACAATGCGAAGCCTTCGCCGGTCGCGCGTTTGGCCCAAATTTATTTGCAGTTCTGTTTACTAGCCACTAGGGGGCAATCTCCACAGTAAGCAAAGGGAAACGTATAAAAAAAGTGCACGTATTGATTTTACTGGGGGCATTTTCCACACAATCAGGTGTGCTACTGTTGCATTGGTGCAGTATTCTAACAATCGTAATGTTATGTTAATATTATGTTGGCGCCGCTCTTATTTTTAAATGTACATTCATGCTCGGTCTGTATTGAAGGCATGATGTCGATATCCCCAGGAAGTTTGAAAAAATTTGGATGAATACAAAAAGAAAGAACAAGGGAGCTGAAATTTCACTCAGGTGGTAGTACAACATGGCTCTTGGCTAACATGCATTTAAATCGATGTGGCCCAAAATGAGCAAAAATGGTCACAATACAAGGGTTAAAAAAAAACAAAAAATATGTCTGTCATTGTCTTTTTTTTCTTCGGCGGAGGACACTCCATGTTTTTGGGTTCCTCGGCCTGGCGCCCCCCCTCCCACCCGCACTTGTGGCAACCGCCTCGCGGGCCACCGCCTCGCGGGCCACCGCCGCGCTTTGCGGTGCCAGAGGCGGCCCCAGCCTGAAGCGCGTGACCAATGGGCGTGATTAATATTTCTAATCATTGGCAAACGTGCCAGCTGCTCTGTGGCAACGGGCACGTCTGATTTATGGTTGTGTAAATGCAAACAGTCATTGTCCATATTCACAGAAGGAAGGAGGGGGGTCCGCGCCAGGGGGGGCTTTGGACGCATGCCCCGCAAATATGATTCCATCCTCGGAAACCATTGTCCCGCCTCCCTCGCGGCCATTTGTCTGCGCTCGGGTCAGGCGGCGCTCACCTAGTCGCGTTTTGATCTCAGCGGGCTTCAGAGCAGCCTGGGGCCACGAGTGAGGTGGGGGGGGGGGGGCAAGAGTGCGTTCACATAGCTGCAGCAGAAGTGTCTTTCAGGAATAAAAAAGACTGGAGGAAAAGATCACAGTCCGAGTCCAAACAAACGATCTTCCGCAGAAGAGAGAAAAGGTCGGCAGCTCAGGCTAACGCGGGGGTGTCAAACATATGGCCGGCGGGCCAAATCCGGCCCAAATGGAGTTTAATCCCGGCTGCGAGATGAGTTTTTATAGCTTTAAAAAAAAAAAGCGAATAGTACTGAACCCATTAGTCCACTCTATATAAACAGTATACAAACATGCTTCCTTTTAACACAAAGCCCGGTTGAGTACTTACTGGAATTTCCCAAATACAAGATGCACTTTTTTCCAAAAATGAAGGCCAAAAGTATGGGTGCATCATATAAATGATAACTTATTCGAGGAAGATAAATCTGTCAGCCACATAAGATGATATTTGAGGCACAGATTTGCATTTTAATATCGGCCATATTCCCTACTTACTGTATAATAATTACCGTAACAGTTGGCTGTTAGCAGCCCGTGTAAATTGCGCTTGTTACGGCATCATCGTCAATAAAAGAAGCGAGCGGACCGAACCGATGTCCGAGTTCACACACAGGAATGTTTCAAAATCGGATAGATTAAGGAAAAGGATGCTTTGATCGCATTTACCGTTACACTGGAACTGCGTTCATTGTGCACACTTACGGCATTATTTTCAATAAAAGAAACTAGCGGACTGAACCGACGCCCGAGCCCTTGTTCATACACAGGTTAGGATGTCTCTAGCTGAGTTAGAGAACACGGAAATGCTCCATGCTCCACTCGAGCCGATTGTTGATTTTTTTTTGAGGGGGGGGGGGGATCGCCACATGCCACCGCCTTGCGCATTTTCGCGCGCGCTCCCGCCGCCATTCCGCGAGACGATTTAGACATCCATTATACGCTTGAACGCCTTGTCTGCGGCACGCCAGGAGGAGCGTAATGAGATTAGGCCGCGGACAGGTTGGCGGCCAGTAGCTGTCACAACCACTCTGCTCGCCGTTCCGCGGAGGAGCCCCAACCCCGACACTTGATGGTGATTAATGAGCCGGCTAATGTGTCAGCGACGGACGCATCTGCGCGGCGGATGAGGCGGACGCGACCGACTTGAGCCCTTTAGCTAGCGACGGGCAGCTGGTGGCGTTCCAGCTCGCTAATGGCTTCCAATCACGTGGCTAATTGACGGCCTCTGATGGGGAAATATGCGAGTTACATTGCAGTCGCTCTTTTGTTTTCCGATTGTCTCGTGTTCACGTCCCTAAGTTATACATTTGTCGCGGGTTAAGCGCGTCTCAGATTTCCCGCATTGTGAGCAGTCGGTGAACGCCTCGCCAGTGTAACGTAGAGTGCGCTCCGAGCGGGTGTTTTTCCTTTTGCTCAAATTGTTTTTGCCATAAATACGCAAAGTCGCGACAGGTTTATGATTGTGTGTGTATGACTTAAGACCGCAATTAATAAACGAGTCAAATGGGGTACCTTTCCGTGTTCTATGACTGGAACTCTCTTAACTGAATCAGACGGAGACGTCATCATTTCTCAATTTTCGTCATATTGAACAAGTACGGACTCGAACGCTGGTTAAGTCTGCTCGCTTCTTTTATTGAAAATAATGCCGTAACAAGCTAACACAAGCTGCTGTTAGCTGCAACAGACACCGGTTGCTAACAGCCAATCGATGTCCGCTCGTTACGGTAATTATTGTAAGTAAGTATGTACGTATATGATATATAAATACGTGAAAACTCGCCTTAAGCTGCTAATGGATCAATCTTCTCGAATGGTATCGAATACAATAAAAATCTAATTGTTTTAGTTGTAGGACGCACCCATACTTTCATTTTTAGAAAAAATGGTGTCTTATGTTCGGGGAATTACAATAAGTTGACAAAAAATATTTATACTTAACGTGGCTGTTATGTCAGAATTTTCTGGGGAAAAAGTGCGGCCAGCCGACTAAACAATAATTCACACTCACATTCACAGCGATGGACAATTTCCAGTTGTCAGGCAAGAAACGGGAAAACTATTCTTACGCTCAGGTGTGACTTATTCCAAGTGGAAATCCCCCCGACGCTCGTTTTCGCCCGCGCGACCCTCAACTCGCCGGCCGCCCGCCAGAACTCGGGCCGACTCCCACTGTAAATACCTGGCGGCCGTATAATGAGGCGCCTGGCCAAAACGGCCCGACAGATGGCGGGAGACGCCCGGGCCGCTTTTGCAACAAATAGCGGGAGACGCGCGAGGTCCGAGGCGGGTCAAAAGTCGGCGCTTGGCACAACGTCGGCGCCCGGGACAGATGTGTCGCTCGGACCAATAACGGCTCACGCTCGCGACATGGTGGACCGCTAATAGGCAACGGGGGACCCTTTGATTTAACAGTCTTGCCAGTAGAATTAAAGCTGTCGACAGGTTTTTTTTTTTTTTTTTTTTTTTTACATTTTTTCATGTCCCAATTACGTGTATGGCGACACCAACGTTCAGAAGCGTGTCAAGGGCAGATGCTGCTGTTTTCATTTCGCTTCATTTTGGCGTGTTTAAGATCCACAAATTCTGCTGAAAGAAATAAACGTGTGAATTATTGTACTTATTTTGATCATAGCTGGATTCTGCAGCTTATTGTTTTTTCCCCTTTCTTTCTAATAAGTATTTACACTGTAGTTTTTGGATTTATACACCACAAAAACAAAGATTTTTACGGAAAATATGTTTTCTGCATTCATAAACCGCACAGGACTACAAAATGCAGTTTGTAAAATCAGAAATTTACGCAGAAAAATCGAATTTTTATTGCTTTGTTTTTATTTTCACTTTTTGTAGTATTTTGACCATTTTGGCTCATTTTCCTCCCCGTCATTTTTGCAGTATTTTAGCCAAGGGATTTTCATACTCTTGACTAAGGGGTTATGCCGTGTAGTACTCTGACATGTTGTCGCCATCTGGGTGAAATTTCAGCTCCCTCGTGTCTTTCCACGCACTTTGACGTGAAATGCCTTTGACGTCGAATCAAAAGACCGCTCAAGGTTTGAACTTTCCACAAGGCTTTCAAAAAGTCGCTTTGTGATTCCTTTTTTCGGCTCCCCTCGCGGACGCGTCTCCCGGCGGGAGGTGGGAAAATTGACAGGCGCTTTGACGGACGACCTCCGGTCAACCCTCCATCCTTCCTTCCTTCCCTCCGCTATGCCTCTCCATAGCCCGGACGGCGCATAACACAGCAACGCAGCGTCCCCCGGGCAGGCCCGCGCAGGAGGCCCCGTCCGGGAGACAAAAGCCCCCTCCGCCATTGAAATAAGCCCCCCCCCCAACCCCCCCCGCCCGCCATCCTTCCACCACCTCGCGTCCTCCGGGGAGAGTGCTCTCTGCTGGGCAGCGGCTGTTAATAAGCTGCTAATGAGGAAACAGACCTCAATTCTCTGCTTAACATCAAGACAGATGGAGGCGGCTGACGTGTTTGTTTTGCGCTTCCCGCGGAGATGACAGATAACAAGGCCGCCGTTTCCTCACAAACTTACAGTCAAAGCGAGAGCCGGCAGATTTATTGATTTATTCATTTACGTATATAATCCTGTGTGAAAGCGGATGACCATTTGGGGAATCAAGTTTGCAAACATCTGATCTTACTTTTATCGCCAATTGTGTGTAATTTTATGTGCCCATGCGCAACAAACCAGCAAGAGAAATCGCCAAGAAAATAGTTTTTGCTCCGTCACAAAAAAATAGAAATTCAAACTTGGTCATTTCATCCAATTCATCGATTAAATGACAAAAATTATTGGCAGACTAAACAGTGAGATGAATCACTTTTTAACGTCATAATTAGTTGCATCTTTATTGCATTGTGCCTTATTGACATGGTTTTCATTGCTTTTTATATTTTCCATATGTTATTTTTGCATGCTCTCAAGTATTGCAAAAATGTATATAATTGATACAATTTTACTCTGCTAATTCTGTGAACTCTTATTGATCATTTTGTGTTGTTTGCTATGGAAAAAGGAAACCCTGTCCAACATCATGTCATCTATTTACATTGTAAAAAAAAAAAAAGCGGCCACGTTGTAAACGGCATGCGGGGCTCTCTTCCAGATGTGCGGCAGAGGGGCCGAGGAAGTGTGCCTTTTCAAACACGGCTTTGTCCACGTGCGACAGGAGCTCCGCGGCCCGCCGGGCCGTTGGCCGGGTCCACGGCACGCAGGTATTGATAGGGATGACGCCCCGCCCCGCCCCTCGGCAGGAGCCTTAATAGGCCTCTAACGGGATGAGCGGCCCCCGCCGACCCCCCGGCACGCAAGCGAGGGGCCGCACCATAACAGATGGAGCCCGAAGTTGGGGGTTTGACGGACAGACGGGGAAATTTGGAGAGGAGCCGGGAGGGTGCCGAGCGGGTGAGTGACGGATCTTGCTGGGGCGTCGGAAAGTGACAGTAGCCGTCGTGGTGACCGGTGAAAGTCTTTGCTTGCATCTCTTTTTTAACTGCAATTTGTCCCTAACTTGCGGCGCTCCTTCATTCACATTCAAAGCCGTTATTTCCCCGCAAATTGGCAAAACCCATATAAAGTAGAATTCTTACACAGATAGATAGATAGATAGATAGATAGATAGATAGATAGATAGATAGATAGATAGATAGATAGATAGATAGATAGATAGATAGATAGATAGATAGATAGATAGATAGATAGATAGATAGATAGATAGATAGATAGATAGATAGATAGATACCTGCTTAAGTAGCTACTTAGCTAATGAGTTACTTAGCTAAATGTCAGCTAGCAATCTACTTAGCTAGCTACATAGCTATCTTCTTGGTTATCAACCTAATTAGCTACATAGCTATCTTCTCAGTTATCTAGCTACGTAGCTAGTTAGCTAGCTAGCTAGCTAGCAATAGATAGATAGATAGATAGATAGATAGATAGATAGATAGATAGATAGATAGATAGATAGATAGATAGATAGATAGATAGATAGATAGATAGATAGATAGATAGATAGATAGATAGATAGATAGATAGATAGATAGATAGATAGATAGATAGATAGATAGGTAGCTTTTAGCTCGCTAGCCAGGTGTCAACCTGGCAAGCTAGCTAAACAATAGATAGATTGTTGTTGTTATATCAATGAATTTTAGTTCTTTTCTTGTGTGGTAAAAACATGTTTTTTAGATCATTAATAAATAAAAGCATGCTGTATAGTTTATTAGATAAGTGGATTTTAGTTGTTTTCTTGTGTGGCAAAAATATATCGGTCTTCAGATAATGGATCATTTGAATTTAAATTCAAACAAAAGTAAGCCGAATCTTTGGGTCAATGTGGGGCCTGACCTAGGAAGTGCACTAAAGGAACAGGAAGAGGCGGGAGGAACATACAAGGTGTGCAAAACAAACAACTAAACTAATGGAAGTTCTTGTTTAAAATTTTGAAAAATATGATAGGTAATATTGAGGACAAACATGGATTATTGAATTTTAGGTGCATCGATCATGGACTATCTCAGGTTATGTCATTGGATCGCAAAGACTCAAAAAATGGGTAAGAGCTATGTGTGTTATGCTATATGTACATGCTATGCTAGGCTAATTGAAGCAGCATCACCTGTGATTGACTTCTTGTTTAAAATATCCCAAAAAATGCCAGATCCATAAATTGTTGCTATTTGGATCTAATTTGAAATATTTCTATTGCAATGACTCAAGAAAGGTTCAGAGCTATGGTATGCTATGCTAATGCTACTTGTCTCCTGGCTTACCATAGCTTTTTTTTTCCATCACGCCAGCGAACATATAATCTAAAAATTATACGTCTCGGGGGACCTTGCAGTAGTTTTAGCATCATTTCAAAATAGAGGTCAAAGTGGTTATGTCTTCTATCATAAACACACACACACGCGCATGTCCATCATATGGGTGTCCAGTGTGATTGGATAGGCGTCCTCAGGGAGACATTAAGCACAAAGCGCTAACATCTGCCACGCATTACTGAGCCGGCCCGCTTTTGATTGGCCCAGATCAGCACACGCACGCGCACTTTATTGCAATATTTATTTTGCTAGCTAGCTGGTTTATTATGCTTTTGTTTATGTTTTTTTTTTTACATTTCTTGTAAATGTTCAAATCCGCATAATTCAAAACATTTCACAAGGAAAGAACGAGTACCAATACCAGGAAATTATATCAGTAGTACCAATAGTGTTTCAAAGTATCGCCTCTCGAGACAGCGGTCGACAGCGGTATCGGACGTTTTATGTTGCCAGTTCATAATCAGTAACTCGAAATTAGAAATCTGACAAAATAGAAAATGGACGCTATCTTGCACTTTCAAGGAAAATTGTTTTACGATCACAAAGTAGAAAGTGCAAATTTGATATCGGTACAGTATCGAGCAATCGTTTAGGCTGCCCTGTTGATATTGTATCGGGAGTGAAAAAGATTTTGACACTCCCTATTTATTTTTGAGTAGGGCAGGTATCAATAACAAGTATCATTACATGGCATTATTTCAAGGTATCGTTACTTGTGATGGCAGATGATAACTGGTATCTTTTGCTCTCTTGGAGCAATTTTATGATCGCAAAGTAGAGCTGAAAAATTGCCATTAATTCCATAAAATTTTGATGGAAAATTCTATTTCAAATACGTGAGTTGTTTTTTTTTTAATTGATGTCTTTTGGGGTCGGTATCAAAAGCATTAGTGGTATCAGTACGAGCTTTCGGTGACCACTCAAGAGTTGCATACTCATACTGAGAAAAAAAATGGTATCAAACATCCATTTTGTT
Source organism: Hippichthys cyanospilos (assembly GCF_059441005.1). Classification (NCBI taxonomy): domain Eukaryota; kingdom Metazoa; phylum Chordata; class Actinopteri; order Syngnathiformes; family Syngnathidae; genus Hippichthys; species Hippichthys cyanospilos. The sequence continues at coordinate 1,831,180 of NC_142376.1, forward strand.
GGTTTACTTTCCCGCGTCTGCCGAATAGCCAGATTTTAATTTCAATGATTGTTGTTTATGATATTGGTTGCAAATATGAATTTTCGAAAGGCACATCAAGAGAGACTAATGTTGTTTTCTTGGGACAGAGCCCACCTAATTAGTTTGATCCCATTTAGCATAAATCGTGGGCCTCTGAAAATGTTGATGTCAATGAGATGTCCCCAGTAAGATAGAAAAAAAAAGGCTTGTGTGTGTGTGTGTGTGTTTGTGTGTGGGACTTGGCGTGCCAGCTCCAAGGCTGGCAGAGTTGTTGGTGACAGTCTTTCCCAGCAGGAGGCGTGTTGTGACAAAGCGAAACACGGTCGCCAGGAGGCGGCCCGCTGCCTTCCCCGGCCAAGAGCGCAAAAAAAAAAAAAAAACAACAACAACCCGTGGCCTCTTGCTCAAAACGACATTCGTACACAATTCTTGCGCAATCAAATCAGCCTGAGCTGTGGCTTCAGTTTTCAAAAGCCTGACAGGGACGGTGCATTTTCCTTTCAAAGTAAGAGCAAATGAATTGATCCGATCCTCATAAATAGCTTTGACTTCACTGTTCTGTATGAACTCATTCAATGCCAAGGACGTATTTTCATGTTTTTTTAAGGGTCTGGACATTAAATTCCAGATACTTGATATTAAGTCGATTGCTCCGTCACATCGATACTTGAGTACATTCATTTCCAGATACTTAAGTATGAAATCGATCGAATGTCTGGACTCTTAAAAAAAAACAACGTGAAAATACGTCCCTGGCATTGAATGAGTTAACTAAAGCGGCACCTTCCTCCTTGTCGGATGACAGAGTTTCCCCATTTTGATCCTTGCCTGTTTTTCCCGCGGGGCCCGTTTGCTTCGACATATTTGGAACATGCGGCGACCAGAGGTCCGCCGCTTTGCCATTGGTGGACAATGGCGGCCAGTCGCTTTGGAAGGCTTTCGGGGGGCGGTCGGACCCTCCCACCACGGCCTGGCACCGCCACGGCACACGCCGCCTTTACGACCAAACGCCCGCCGCCGTCTGTCACCCGCTGTCCGACGATACCGTTCATCGTGATGCACGCGCGCACACACACACAAACACACACACGTCCTGTCTGTCTCGATCCATCAGCGCGAGGTGGGACCAATCAAAGCCTGAGGCGGATTTATAACAATTGATTTCATAATCGATTAATCTGTCGATCATATTGTTGACCCAGCAATGAATCCAATGAAAAATACAGTATTTTATATATATATATATATATATATATATATATATATATATATATATATATATATATATATATATATATATATATATATATATATATATATATATATATGAATGATGTCAGGGAGCCAAAATTTCCAAAAAGGCCAAAAATGATTTTAAATGATTTTAAAGCTAGTTATAACAATTTTGTACTTTAAATTGTGTGTCTTGATGTCCGAATTCTGAGAATTAAGTCAAAACGCTGAGGTAAAAGTCAAAATTCTGCCAACATGTTTTTCTTCTTCTGGCCTTTATCCTCTTCCATAATGTCATAATATCCGTCAATAAATAATAGGGCAAGAAAGCATAACATAACATGTACAAAAATGTTCGGTCATCATCGCTATGCAATAACAAAAAGTTTGCCCCGTTCCCGTTAATGACACTTTTTGTCACCTTTATTGTCCAAGTGATTGATGCTCGCGCCAACATCTCGCAAGCGTTAAAATGTTGCAGATGGTGTCTTTAAGGAGCATCCTGCTCTTTAACGGCACGCCGCTTATTCTATTCTATAAATAAAAACACATTGCTGATTATTCGCTGAGCTCCTCACTTGTTGACATTTTAATTCCGTTTTTTCATGACTTTTCACATCCAGGAAGCTTGTGAATAAACGTGACACTAATATATATATATATATATATATATATATATATATATATATATATATATATATATATATATATATATATATATATATAAAAAGGCTTGATGTTGGCGCAACGACAGCGGGTGCGACCCCGCCCCGGACAAAGTGTCAACAGCCCCTCGCTATGGTGGCAATTAACATGCAAATGAGCGCTTGCGGCTAATGGCCGTGGCGGCGCGCTCTTATGATGGAAATATGCTTCCCGTTTTGGCACATGCGGCTTCCACATGAGTCAGGCCAGCGCGCCGGGGGGACCCCCGGGCCTCCCCCAAGGCGCGGGCAGGTGCACTGTCATCCCGCTCAATAACTTACGGGCTCAACTGCTTTTGTTGTAAGTCAAAAACGTTGTTGAGCCAATTTAGGTTATTTTTAACCCTACTGTTAAAATGTGGATGTAATTGACCCGAAACGTCAGACCTTTTTTGACCTTATGTTATTTTTGACTATTGTTTTTAGAGGGGATTTTTCTTTTTGGAGTGTGGCTGAGGTCAATCATCCAAAAACTTGGTTCACTCTCTTTTTGACCCAATTTGGGTTATTTTTGACGATTGTTTTTGGAGGTGGTTTCTGTGAAGAACTCGAAAAACCGGGGTCAATCCTTTTTTACTCAGTTTGGGTTATTTTCAAGCCAACTCTTATACAATTTGGGTTATTCAAATAACCCAAAAAGTTGTCAGTCCTTTTTTGAACCGATTTAGATTATTTTTCACCCTGCTGTTCTTAATGTGTGGTTTACATAACCAAGCCAAAACTTCAAACTTTTTTTCCACGCATTTTAGGTTATTTTTAACCCTACGGTTTTTATTGTGTATTTTATGTAATTAACTCAAAATCTCATACCTGTTTTGACCCATTTTGGGTTATTTTTTTAAGCCTACTGGTTTTAAAATGTGGGTGATGTGACTTTTTTGACCCAATTGGGTTATTTTTGACCAGTGTTTTAGAAATGGTTTTTGTGCAAAACCTTACAAATTTGGATCAATCCACTTTTGACCCAGTTTGGGTTATCTCTGACCCAACCTATAGAGTTTTGGTTATGTGACTAACCCAAAAAGTTGTGAGTCCTTTTTTGACCCAATTTGGGTTATTTTTGACCAATGTTTTAGAGGTGGTTTCTGTGCAAAAACTTATAAACTTGGATCAATCCACTTTTGACCCAGTTTGGGTTATCTCTGACCCAACTTATAGAGTTTGGGTTATGTGAATAACCCAAAAAGTTGTCAGTCCTTTTTTGAACCAGTTTAGGTTGTTTTCCCCCTAGTGTGTGGTTTACATCATTAACCCAAAACATCAGCCCTTTTTTGACCCATTTTGTGCTATTTTGAAGCGGCTATTTTTTTAGAACCTTGACGTGACTAACCCAAGAGATTGGGTCCGCCCTCTCCCCGACCCAATCCGTGTTGTTTCCGAGCCAACTGTTTTCCGTGTCCACTGTTCCTCGGCCCGGTGGCCTCCGCCCTTGTCGACTGTAACACGGGCGGCCTTGGCAGTTGTTGGCCTCCTAATTAGACCGAATGAAGAAGTATTGAGGAGTCCATTTGCTTTGAAAGGCCAGCATAATAAACTTCAAGTCATTACTAAGCAGCTTCCCTTGACAACATCCTCCTCGGTGTAGCAGCGCTTAAAAGGCCCGCCTATTTACATCCCATCTGCCAGCTCACACACACACGCGCGCGCGCGCGCACACACACGCTGGCAACTCATTCCTAAAGACAAAAACGGCATCAGAAAACGAACCCTTTCACTCTTTCTCAAGTCACAGAAGGCCTCCTCTCCCTTCTTCTGTTTCCCTCTATTATTCCCCTTAATCTTCATTTGCATGAGCCCCCCTCCCTAGAAAAAAAAAAAAAAAAGTGTATAATCCTCTGCTTTTTAGCATCGTGTAATCCCAGCACCTCTCTGTGATGTCATTCTCTCCTTTTGGGTCCCACGTGAACAATTAGCTTGTAATCTGCACAAACATACATTCTGTCATTGCAGAGATGAGACATGGGGGGCAGCTTGGGGGGTTTAGGGGGGTGCACCCAAGGGACCTTGCGGACAAACCGCTCAGCGCTCCCCAGTGTGGATTAACAAACCGACTGGGCCGCGTTCGTGGAACCTTCTTTGCCTCATTTTGCATTCCTGCTTGGAAAAAAAATAAAATAAATATTCACATAAATAAACTGCGCAAATTAAAGGGAACGTTTTCATTATGATTTGTGTTTGCGTTGATTTGTTTCTCTTCCCTCGTATATTCATTCATGTGCAGAATTACAAAAGGGTTCGTGGTAATTTGTTTATGTCCTGTTATTTTTTTATTATTATTATGGCATGTAGATTTTGCTTACAGTGCTTTTCATTTTAAAATGCTTAAAATGAAATATTCTCTCGCCGTCAAATAAGAAAGTTTAAAAACATAAGCTATATGTGTATTGGTTCGTCAAATTTCGTTTAATACGGACATCTTATAGATGAAAATACATTAATTAGATTTTATTCATCGCTACACTAAAAGATTTTGGTCAAAGTTTGTATGTCAAAGAATGATCGACCTGATATTTACAAAACGACCCAAAGCAACCGAGAGTATTGGGTTCAATTGTCCCCAAAATTGGGTTGGTCCTTTTCCGAAATTGGGTAATATTTAACCCAACTGTTTTTAGGGGGGGGGAAAAAGAAAGAACGAAACTTGTTTTGGCTTTTTCCAAGAGCAAATTTCAATCTATAGGTCCCCTTTATTTTGCAGTAATTTATTTTGAATTTATTTCTAAAAACCAAACATATAGAACTCGTTTTTTACGGCTGATTATGGTGATATTTATTTACCAAAACTCAAGCCTTAAATCTTTAGCAAGATAATATAATTGCAGGCCCAAATTCTCGAGGAGTTTGAAAAAAATACAAGTTCTCTTGAAAGATGTCGGGGTGAACGTAAATTCGATAGACATAATGTATTTTTTCATGTTTAAAAAATAAAAAATGATGTCGTTGAATGGTCGTCAATGTTCTCACGTAAAAGAGTCAGTAAAGACAGTAAACGGCATCCGTCGTTTTCGTTTTATTGAAATGTCTTCCAGGTCGTCTGGGCGATTCATAATAAATATTTCATCAACAATGTAAAAAAATAAGGACACACATTCTCTGGGCGTCACAAATTCGAACGATCATGTCGAGCAACATGCACAAAAAGTAACAAGAAATCAGATCATGACAAAACAATAAAGCCAGTGTTTGCTACATTTTTGGAAGAGGAAAAAAAAAAGCTTTTTTTTCAATATGTGGAACTCGCTTCTTTTTTTTTTCTTTCCTCAGTTTAAATCCTTGGTACAAGGCACAAAGCGCAATCTTCATTTTTCACAAAATAAAGAAAACTAAAATGTTCATGCACGACGAGGCTTTTTTTTCTTCTTCGTAGTTTTACCTTCAAGTTTGAAAGCATCAATAAGCACAAGTCCTTGGTACAAGGAGGCAAATGACATTCTCGGACGGAGCCAGCAATCAAGAAACAAAACATGCACCGATCGTCCCAAAAAAAAAAAAAAAAAAAAAAAAAGGACCCATCATTTCATGCCGTCCTTGGCCTCGCCGGTCAGTCTCGTCAGGCCGGAGGAGGCGATGGGCATGTGGGGGGGCGGGGGAGGGGGCGGGGGGGGAGGCGGGGGCGGCACCTGGCAGATGGCGCACGGGCACGGCAGACCGGCCCAGTGCTGGAAGCCCGAGCCCAGCTGCAGGCCGGCCGGCGAGCCCTTCATGACGGCGTGCGGGGCTCGAACGGGGATCCCGGACGAGGAGGCGGCGGCGGCCGCGGCGGCGGCGGCGGCCGCGGACGAGGAGAGCTGCAGCGGGTGCACGGCCGCCGCGGCCGCCGCCGCCGCCCCGCAGTGGAAGGCCGAGTGCTGCCCGCCGTAGATCTCGCCCAGCAGCCGCTTCATCTCGTCCAGGGAGCTGTTGAGCATGAGGATGTAGTTCCGGGCCAGCAGCAGCGTGGCGATCTTGGACAGCTTGCGCACGGAGGGCCCGTGCGCGTAGGGCATGACCTCGCGGAGGCCGTCCATGGCCAGGTTCAGGTCGTGCATGCGCTTGCGCTCGCGCCCGTTGATCTTGAGCCGCAGCTGGTACATCTCCTCCTCGGTCACCTGCTTCTTCAGCTTGAACTTGTTGCCGCCGGCGCCGGCGCCGCCTCCGACGCCGCTGCTCTCCACGGAAGACGAGGCCGATTTGTCGCAAGTCTTGCCCGCCTGTGTGGACGACGACACCGGGTGGTGCTGGTTCTGGTTCTGATGCTGGTGCTGGTTCTGGTGCAGGTGGTTGAGGTGCGGGTGCAGGTGGTGGAAGTGGTGGCCCGGGAGGTGCTCTCGCAGGAACATGGCGTCCATGTCCGGGGATGAGGCTCTGCTGCTCGGGCTGGAGTCCGAATTCATTTTATGGCTCGGAAACGGCCTCCTCCCCCCCCACCTCCTCCTCTCTCGATCTCCCCCCTCTCTCTCTCTCTTTTCTTTTTCCGGAATCCACCTGCGCGCTTTTACGCGTGCGCCTCTCAACAGTTCGCGGCCGTGTGCTGCCTCTGCGAGGTGTCGCACGCTTTTTATACGGACGGACACACAAAAGCCGCTCGGCTACTTGTGGAGGATGACGCGCCTCTTTTTTTTTTTTTTTTTTTTGTTCAGAGGAGGCGGAGGCGTGCTTTGACTGTCCAGCCGACCGCGGTGCGCATCCATTCAGCGCCTCGGAAAAAAGGAGGGCTCGCCTCTAGCGCCTCAAATTTCTCTCAAGCGTTCTCATTTTTTTTGCCCTTTTGCGGGGTGGACTAAAAGGCACACTGCCAATTTTGACGCATCCAAATGATTCCTTTAAGCGCTTAAGGTAAATTAAATTATACAGAGTTCTCGCAATACGCGATTCGCATTTTGCGGCCTCACCGTCTCACGGATTTTTTTTTTTCCCTTTTAGAACTGTGATTAAGCAGAGAACGTGGTAAAACTTCCATTAAGCTCACTGGAAATTGATTTTACCCAATTTTATTTCCTGAAAGCGCTTGCATGAAATACAAACGTTGATTCTAGATGATTTTTAAGTTGGCTTCCCGAAATAATTCTGAATGTTTCTCTCAAGCACTTGCCGAAATAAAATTGAGTAATTTCAACAAGCATTTTCAGTGAAAATACTTTTTAAGTATAGAAGACATAAAAAATGTACCATGCACGTCACCTTGCACACTTATAATACACTTTTCTCATGCACTGTCTAAAATGTTGTATTGAATTTATTTTGTTAATTCGATTCACACGGTAAGATCAGCGGAATCTAGAAGATTTGATTATTAGTCTTAGTTCAATAAACCATTTTTTCAGAGCGTCAGAAAAAATATTAAAACTGTACATGGGTACGGGGTTCACGGCCTTCAAACGAAATAAAACACTTTATATCGCAGTATTATAAGTAACTAATCATAAAAAGCACAGAATAATAAAAAATAGCATGTAGCCTATAAAACACTGCATATAATTAACAAATAAAATACCAAATGGGAAAAAAAAACAATTTATACTACTGGAAGTATTTCACTGATTTCGTGTATATTTTGGAAAGTAACAGCGATAAACGAGGGAACGCTCTACACTGAAAGTCAAGTCACAATAATATCAGACTGTGCAAGCACCAAAATAAAAATTTGATTGTAAATGAGCACACAGGTTCAATTCCTCTGAAGGTTGACTTGCCCTTAAGCAATGCATCCTACTCCCAGCTCCTCTAAAATGCCCCCCCCCCCCCCCCCCCCCCAAAAAAAAAAAAAGACCGTGCAAGAGGGTTGGCACAAGGCAAGCAAGTGGTGAGGATGGAAAAGCAGAAAAAAAGCTGAATCCGTATTTTATTTTTCTTCCATACAAAATCAACATCATTCAAAACACACCATTTTTTTGGACCTTTGTGAATTTTTGATGACTGTAATTTTATGGTTGTCTACCGGGCAGTGCTGCAAATTGGGGCATTTTGTGATCAGTAGAAAACCTGCAGTAGCAAAAAAAAAACAAAAAAAAAACACATTCCAAGTTGAGTCGGGGTGTTTTGCAAGGCAGGCAAGCTGCATGAAGCAGGACTTGAAAATTCACAGACCTGATTGATGGGACCCGAACGATCATTAAATGATATTGATGACCGTTTGTGATGAACAAGCTTTTTCCCCATTTACAGTTAAGCAAGTCGGTGCTTGCAAGGAAGGCAAGCGGTGACAAGTGAATCACAGATATTCATCCAGCCATTTTTTTAAAACATAAATGAATTTGGTGCGTATTTTGAATGATCTTTTTCCTCACTGACGTGTGAGCAAATTGCTGTTTGCAAGACCGGCAAGTCGGTGTTTGAGTCAGTAAAACTGTGAGGTGAGATAAAAATTCACTGTTTTCAAAAAAACAACCAGCCAATTTTTTTCTAAAAGAAACAAATACATTCGCACCCATTTCAAATGGTCTTTTTCCTCTCTGACGAAGGAGAAAATTGGTGTTTGCAAGGCGGGCAAGTCGGTTTTTTGCAAGGCAGATATGCGGTGAAAAGCGAGACACAAAAATTCACCCAGACATTTTAAAAAATAATAATTTGGCGGCCATTTCCAATCGTCTTTTTCTTGCCTGACAAATGAGCGGATTGCTGTTTGCAAATCGGGCAAGTCGGTGTTTTGCAAGACGGGCAAGTCGGTATTTTGCAAGGCAGACATGCAGTGAAAAGTGAGACGCAGAAATTCACTCGGACATCAAAAAGTCAAAGAATTTGACGCCCATTTCAAATCGTTTTTTTTTCCTCTCTGACAAATGAAGAAAAACAGTTTGCAAGCCGGGCAAGTCGCTGTTTTGCGAGGCGGGCAAGTTGGCGTTTTGCGGGGTAGATATGAAAAGTGAGACATAATTCACCAAAAGTCCAAATTTCTAAAACGTCCACGCTGACGAATGAGCAAGTCGGTGTTTGAAAGGCGAGCAAGCGGCATCATCTGGACCGATGATTCCATCGTTTTTTTTCAGAGCTTTTTGTGATTGCGGCAGCGACGCTGTGCGTTCTGCCGGCCATATGTCAGCATGTGGGCGGCCGTGCCCCCCCCCCCCCCCCTTTTTTTTTTCTTTCGTCTGGACCCTCCTCCAATAAAGCTGATTATTTGGCCCCAGTCTCACTTGAATGGCACACCAGGGCCACAAAGTCCAACAATGACTAATCGGCGCTTGCTTATATAGCACACAACGCTAGCAAGCCATGACACCAAAACATGCTCATAATAGAGAAAACTGCATGCAAAATTCGCTATTGAAGCAAAATTTTAGCTTCAAGGTAAAACTAATAATCGTTGTATTTTGCGTTTGTTGGGTGTGTGTGTTTGAGTGAGTGGTTATAACACATTCTTGAATATTAATCATTAATTCCCATGGTGATTTTCAACTACGGTTTCATAATTAGGCGATTTACGGTTTTTGTGTTCTGAAAATGAGTGAAATGTTAGCAAAACGGAAAAAAAAGTGCATTTTCCGCCACACTTGGAATAGTGCTGTCACAGGGAAAATGTGGAGAGTGTGTGTGTGTGTTATATATACTCGTCATTAATTCCCATGCTGCTTTTCAACTCAGGTTTCATATTCAGGCTGGTGTTTATGTTCTGAAAATGATGGAAAATTACTGAAATGTTAGTAAAACGGCAACATTTTGCATTTCATGGCACACCTAAAAAAGTCATAGGTAAAATTTACTAGAGTGTGTGTGTGTGTTTGTGTTTGTATTAGCCATTAGCATGCGTGAACATTTACATTTATAATTAGCAGATAATTGATTTACGGGGGAGGATCAGGGCCAGTGAAGGAAGAAAAGTAGATTGGAGAAATTTGAATGGCGAATATAAAAAGTACAAAATGACATTGATTAAATCAATCATATAAATGAATTACAAATGCAATTTGTTTCAATGCAAAACGGTCATTAGCTGCGAATGAGTACTTTTCAATGCAAAACCTTTACATATGCTAACATATGGGAAACAGACAAAAATGCTAACGAGCGAAACGCATACAAGGCAGCACTATAAAACGTTGACTAGCATTTTATCCGCAGTCACAAGTCGTTGGGTCAACAAACAAACTATTATCATAAATGACAACATTCTTAGACACTCGTGGGCCACATTTCCCTGACGGTGACCGCTCTCAATGGAAGCCGCGCCCTCCTTCCTCACTACAAAATTTAATATCGACAGTGGCCAGAGGTGGCGCCGAAAAACAAAGATCAAGTCAAATAAAGCACAAATGAATCAACTAAATCAGTTCCAAAACTTCATTATTTCGTGTGCGGGTCTTCCAGTAGATCCACGGATCGGTACCGGGACCTCTGCGTTACGTGATTCCTATTTTTCTGCGGTCATCAAAAGCTTTAAGTGTAAGCAAAACTCAATGTGGATTTTAGGCGCGTTTTCGCATGTTTTCGCAATTTGAGGTGAAATACGGTTGCAAATCTTTTGTCAAGTGCTTCCATCCACTTGGTCCTCCGGCTTGTCCGTCGTTCTTTGGGTCCGCCCGCCACCCACGGCACTTGAGATAATCATCAAGTCCGTCCCCGACTCTCCTCCCGCGTGCTGCGCCATGAGATCGCCCCGCTTCAACAGTTAAAAGAAAGAAGAAGAAGAAAAAAGCGAGAACGGCGCATTGACAGGGCCCTCATTGTTGGGCCAAAGAAGGGAGTGTTTGGGGGGGGGACGGGAGGGGTTCTTTGCTCATAAAGGTGCGAGAGCAAAGCGGCGGTCCGGCCTTTGCTCTCGCCTGGTGGCATTTCAAAGTGTCAAGCTTTGAATACCAATTGCTTGAACTGGACATATGTGGATCCGCTGTAAGCCTGCTAATCCCGTCCCCAAGTGTTCCTTTGTGTGTGTGTCCCCCCCCCCCCCCCCCCCCCCGCCCCCCCACCCGACAGAAAGTGTTCCTAATCCGTTCACTGTGTGTCCATGTGTGCGTAAATTGAGAGCTTTTCGCTTCACGTCGCGACTGGCTAAAAGTTGGCCGTTTTGGAAATTTGACGTTAAATTGAAAATATGCTCCAACTGGTCTGGTCGGCCTTCTTTGGTCTTCCTTGTTCTTCCTTGTTCTTTGGAAATGTTGCGGATTTTGTTTTCGAACAGCGAATTGAGCAAATGTTCAACAGTTTCACCTGCTTCGAAAAACTCAAATGAATGTTGTAGGCAACACTGTTGAGAACCAAAACAGGAGCACCTACAGAAGCATCAGTCAAAATTGACAAAACAATGGCTGTCCCTCACCATCAGAAAAAAAATGGTAGTGATCAATTTTGTCTATTATAAGATATATTATTGTATATATGTCATGTATATGTTGACTGTATTTATTATGATAGTAACTAATAATGAATATTTGGAGCAGAAAATGGGAAAATGTTTGGTGTTAAAGATTAAATTTGAAGTATTTCTCAAGTAGTAAACAAAATTTAACATTGATTTATCATTGGCCGGTAAATTTGTGCCTCATTCAGGAAAATTGGATCATCGACGTCTATAACCGTCCACGGCAGTGAATGAGCAAAACATTCTTCCACGAAATAAAAGCTCAATTATTGCCTAAAAGTCATGCATTTTCATTTTTCGATCCGTGCCAAGTACATTAATGACGTTATTCACTGCCAGCTCAGCAAAAATAAATCTATGACGTCCGTAGCCGTCATTGGCAGTGAATAAGTTGGAAAAAAAAAAGCTGATGCCGATATCCGTCAAAATGCATGATCTCGATGCCGATAATCGGTCTATATCTAATAACGACGAGCGGTCTACCAACCACACGCCGGCTGAGCCAATTTTAACGGTTGCTAACCAAAACAGCAGCACCGATGTGACTTTTGAATGGCTAGCTCGATAGGTGCTGCTGTTTTGGTTGGCGACAGAGTTGAACATGGCTTTTCATCAAGTGGATTCCTCCCAATTGGAAAACAAGCGCAGTCAACTTGCACATTTAACGAGCTAATGAGCGGCATGGGTGGGCCTTGTAGCCCCCCCCCCCCCCCCCCAGCTACCAACTCCGCCCACCCTCTCTAACAAGGAGTGCGGGGCCGTAAAAGGTGAAAGGAAAAGGACAGTAATTGCTGGGCAAATGTTATCGGCGCAACATTTTCCAACGTCATGCCTCATTAGCGGTATTAGGAGGTCAAGGCCACGCTGGAGATCAGGTCAAGAGTCCAAACATACACATTGGCAGAGTTTGGATTTTTTTTTTCTCTCAATATTAAATCAGAGTACTATTTGCCGTTTTCATTAGAAGTAAATCCTGCAAAAATCAAGTAAACCTTAATTAAAACGTGCTGGAATCATTTTAAATCTGTGCTCTTTTTTTTTTAATTGCATTTATATGGAAGTGAAAAGAAAAAAAGGCAGGTAGGATTCTCCCTTTTCTCAGAATTCAGACTATTCTCACAATTCTCATTTTAAAGGCAGACCTCTCTGAAAGGTCAAAAGGTCAGTATTTTAACTTTCAACAAAGATTTCTGATAGAAGTGAGAATTCTAAGAAGTTTGAGGATTGAGAATTTTCAGACTTCTCACTTTAAGGTCAGAATGGTGTTTTTAAAGATTTCTTAAAGAAACCCTACTTTAAGCCACAATTCTGACTTTAAAGCCACAGTTTTTCATATTATAAAATCACCTTGCGGGTCCAACTAAACCAGTTTGCGGGCCAGAAATGGCCCGCGGGCCTTATGTTTGACACCACTGCCGTATCTTTGCATTGTTTTCGTTATAAATAAGAGAAAATCATACTGAACCATTATGCGGTGCGCAATATTTATGTCTTAAAATTATGGAAATACATTTTTGGTTGCTTTAGGTAACCCTACTTTTGGAACACCTCATAAAGAGTTACGTAAATAAATTTAAAGTTAAAATGTGATCGTTATTCATGAAGTTGTTGTTTTGGGGGGGGTGTACTTTTGCAAATAGGCTTTTGTTTCATATTGCAGTCAAAGAAGAAGTTTCCCCACTGACGTGAATTGAAGTTTAAAGCGCAAATATCAATAAGGGCTTTTTTGTGCCCGTCCGCCTTTTAATTACCGATGATCAAACCGCGGGGGGCTCGTTAACGGCGCGCCTCACAATTCGCCATTGAAGTCCTAATTGATATTTGCGGCGCTCGCCTGTTAATTAGGCCGCAAACAAGTCGACGGCGGCGCCGAACTTTTGATGGCCGCCGAGAGAGAAAAGCAAAAGTGGCGCGGTGCGGTGCGGAATGGAGTTTGGGGTGGTCGGCGCGGCAGATTGGCCGAGCTTTCACGCGCTCATGCGTTCGCGAGCTGGCCTCAGCCCCTTTCGCCCGTCCTAAATCTTACATGTTAATCTCCCCTTGCCCCCTTCTCTCGGGTACACAAACATGCTGTCCTTTCACCGAGCCCCCCCCTTGCCCCCCGCCCTCATTTTCTGCTCATGTGCACCCATTGCCAAGGGTCCGAGCGGACACAAAGTGATGCCAAGCGAGCGGCGGGAGGATGGGCGGAGTCGGATTGTGCTCCCCATAAAAGGGGAACCCTGTTACAAATATGCCGCCTGCCTGCCTAAGTGTGTGTGAGTGCGTGCGAGAGTTTAGGTGTTTATGTGAGAGACTAAGTGCGTGAGTTTTGTAGGTGTGACTGACTGCCTTGTGAGAGGGAGCGTGAGCAACTGCGCTTGTGTGTGTGAGATTGAAATTCCGCATGTAAAATGTACAAATTCTATTGAAATGTGAGTTTGCGTGTGTGTGAGAGTGTACCTTGAATGTTTTTCGCGTGAATGTGAGAGAGATATGAGCGTGCAAGAGTGACAGTGTGAGTGAATGTGATTTGAGGAAATATTAGAGTGTGAGTGTTGGATATGTGAGAGAAACAGAGTGTGAGAGTGAGTGAGAGACTGTCAGTATGTGTGAGAAATAAGTGAGCGAAACGTGCATATGACAGAGTATGCCTACATGTGTGTGTGTATGCAAGGTAAGGTCTGTGTGTGTGTGTATGTTTGCGTGCAAGAGAGTGCATGCATGTGGTGGGCGGCCAAATAGCAAATGTGTGAGAGTGTAAGAGTGAAAATGTGTCAATGTATGTTTGTGAGTGAATGTAAGTGACAATTGGGTGTATATGTGAGAGAGAAATGAGAGAGAGAGGGTGCAAATGATAGAATGTGAGTGTATGTATGTTTTGACTGTCCGGTGAAAGTGAATGAGACTATGAGAAGAGGGAGTGTGTGAGAGATATGTGAGATATTAAAAGTATGGTTGTAAGATTGAAAAATTTCCTGCAAACGTGTGTAAGTGTACCTGTAAAACACTCAGGGTGTGTGTACATTTGCGTGAATGTGAGAGAGCAAACGAGCGCGTGGGTTTTTGTGGCGTTTGTGAGACGATGATGGGGGTGCGCAATTTCGAAAGTGTGCCTACTGAGTTTTGACGCTCCCTATGTTGAGTTTGCCCGCGCCGTGATTGGCCGGTCCACTTTAAGGGAGGGGCGGCGCCCCCGGGACCAGCGAGAATCGACTTTCGCGGCTAGCACTTGAATATTTATGCGTGCGCGATCTCGCGTCGGCCTGTCCGTAGCCACGCGTGGCGCGCACGTCCGACAGTAAAAGGACGGCGGGCGCCGGCGACATTTTTCAAGTTTGTTTGACACATTTAAAATGCTAATAAGCCCTTTATTATGTGCTACATCAAATGCAAATGCTGCGTTTTACTGCCGCCGAGTTGGCTCCACGTCGCCATTTGCATATCTTCTGTGCGTCTCCTTTGCATGCGTCCAGGAAGCGCGGAGAGGGGCGGCGGGGGATGGGCGGGCCTAATAAATAACCTTAACAAGGCGCCTCCCGATAAACAAGCCCCGATAAGGCCGCCCCATTAACGAATGCTAGGCCGCGGCCCGTTTGGCGCCGGCGGCATATGGTGTGCAAATCCGCCCCGGACCGTCGCAATTGTCACGGCCGAGCAGACGGATTGAAAAAACGTGGCTTTAGTGGCCCACGCTTTATGATGTGGGGAATTTGCCCCTTTAGGAACTGGCGTATTACTGCAAGGGCACGTTTGTGTGAGAGTGAGAGTTTGCGTGTATGTGTGAGAAAGAAAAGTGAGAGAAACGCACTTTTAGCGTATGCAAGGTGAGGTGTGTCTGTGCAAAAGAATGCATGAGGTTGGGAGGTCCAGAGAGAGCAAATGTGTGAGAGTGTAAGCGTGAACGTGCATCAATGTACGTGTGTGTGTGTGGTTGTGGGAGAGTGAATAAGGGTCTAAGAGTGAGCATTTGTGTGAATGTGTGTGAGTGACTACAAGAGAGAATTAGCATGTGACTCAGAGTATGTGTGTGTGAGAATATGGGGGAATATGGTGTGTCACATTTTCTGAGAGCAGGTTTGCATGAGAGCAATTTTTGTGGCAACATGCGAGAACATGTGAGTGTACACGTGAATAGCAACAAGAAAGATCATAAGAATAGGTCGGTAGATAAATGCGATTAATGTGAAAATTTGATCATGTGTACCTATGTGTGAGAGTCTGTGATCAAGCGAGAGAGATCTGAACTAGTGGAGGAAATTGTGACTGCGTGCCTGTGTGTGTAGACGAGTGTAGATCCGAATGCGAGAGGGTGAATGTGTGAGAGTAGCTTATCCGTGTGTGCGTGCGCTGCGTAGTGTAAGACAGCAGTTGTGAGTGTTCAGTGTGTAACTAAACATTTTAATCAGCTGCCTTGCGAGGCCCATTAAGCCACGCCGGCGTAAACATTCCATAAAGAGTGTCATCATATTTCGCCCGTAACGAGGTCGCCGGGGCCATACGTTAGCGATGCCACGCTTCTTGCGCGCGCACACTTTGCCCCGTTATGTCTTCTCAGGTGACTCGTGCGACTAATAGCAAGCGCCCGTCCTCATCTGTCATGCGGGTTCTTTCATTTTGGCTCGTTGAAAATTCACACATCCGCTGCCATTGACGACTATGGACGTCAAAGGTCCGCTAGCAGGTAGCGATATGAAGCAAGAAAATTGTTCCAAAACTTCATTAACCTCTCAAAAAAAATAGTGTTGTGTATTATGAGTTTGTGGTTTGAGTGACCTTTGACCTGTGTTGCCATAGCTCCCCTGAAAAAGGACCTTAGTTACTTACATTTAAAAGTAACTTTTTAGTTAGCATTTAGCACATGCTAACAACAGATTTTCCAAGACTATTGGACCTACATTTTATTTATTTCCCTTTTTATTTTTATTTTATTTCCAGTGATGTTCCAAAATGTACATATTTTTTTAAATAATAACAAATTTGGACTTGAAAAAAGAGACAATTTTGTCTTCTGTCTTGTTGTGAACTAAAAATGACATCACCTGCCCAAGGCTCGGGTAACAGCCAATCACCAATCAGTGTTCTGAGTTTGATCATGTGATGTCATTCTCAGTCGACAGCAAGTGTTTAGTTACTTCATTTAAAAAAGTTTAAATATTATAAGCTACGTTTTTGTTAGCATTTAGCACACGCCAACAGCTGATTTAACAATACTTAATCCGAAGCGCGTTTTTACCAGTGATGGTATGGAATAAAGTTATTAAAATCAAATGATCAAATTATTATTATTAATGATCAAATTATTAATGGATAAAATACTCCCTTTTTTCTGCGGGAAATGACTATCCCTTGGCGAGAATTTTGGAATTGACTTCCCTTTGAAGTGGTTGCGTGGGGTTTCTTCCCGCCTCGGCCACCAGGGGGCAGTATTAGCGTAGACAATAGGAAGACTTTGATGTGGACGCAGGGTGAAACGCGTGTTTTGAAGCGGCTGGCGGCTCGCGGATGCTAATGGCGTCTTTTGTGCCGGCGTCCTTAAGCCGTCCGCTCCGTCGTCTCGCTTTCGCCGTCTAATCCGCTCCACAGCCGTGAAAACTCTCCATGAGGGACACCTGACCCGTTCTAATGGGACCGCCGCACCATGAGAACACACGCACACACACTCTCACACTCGTGCCGTCTCCCCGTTTCTCTCGCTCTCTCACATGATTGCACAGCCTTACACAATACTGGCTCACTCTCACGTTTTTACAAGCACACATGCTCGCATACATTCTCACACTCGTCCACTCTCACACAAACTCGCACGCCCTATCACCCATTCTTTTTTGATCTCTCATAAACTCTCACACACTAACACGCTTTTTTTCTGTCACAAACACACTCACAGGCACTCTCATTTATACGTTTTTCTACACTTCCAGTGCTTTTGCTCTCTCACTGTTTTTCTTTCTCTCTTTCTCGCACTTGCTCTCACGTTTTTTTTCTTTCTCTTGATCTCTGTGTCGCTCTTTCTTTTTCTGTCTCAGGCCTTCTGTTTTCTTCTGTCTGTCACTCGCTCTCTCTCATTTGCTCACTTTCTCTGTTTTCTATCTCTCAGTTTTTTCTATTGCTATGTCCTCCCTCTCTCGTGATCTTTCTGCCTGCTTTCTCTCTTTCTCTCACTCATGTTCTCTTCTGTTGTCTCACTTTCAATTTTGTCTCTTTCTTTCTGCCTCACCATCTCTCGTTTTTCTTTTTATCTCACTTTGTCTCATTCTCATTTTCTCCGTTTTTCTCTCTCTACTCTTTCTGTCTTTCATTTTCTGTCTCTCACTCGCCCTCATTCTCACGTTCTCTCTTTTCCTCTCATTCTCAACTCATTCTGTCTCTATTTTCTTACACTCACTTTCTTTCTGTCTCTCTGTCTCTTTTTCTCTGACTCTCATTGTCTCCTTTTCACTCCTTTCTCAACTTCTTCTGTCTTTCAGTTTTCTGTCCCTCACTCCTTTTCTGTCTCTCTGTCAGTTTCTTTTCTCTCCTCTTCCCACTTTCTCTCCTTTTCTCTCTTTCTCTTTCAACTTATCCTGTCCCTCTTTCAGTTTTCTGTCCGTCACTCTTTCTTCCTACTGCTCTGTCGCTTTGTCTCTTCTTTTTCCGTGTGTGTCTCACTCATTTTCTCTCTCATTCACTGTTTTTCTCTTTCTGTCTCTCGTCTCTGTCCCTATTTAGTTTTCTCTCTTTCTCCCGCTATCTTCGGTTCTCGAATTTACGCTATTGCTTTCTTTCTGTCTCCGTCTTATTCTCTTGCTCTTTTTTCTGTCTCACTCTTTCTTTCTCTCTCATTCTCTTTTTTCATCCGTCTGTCTCTCTTGCTCTATTTCTCTCTTCCTGTCTCTGTTTAACTCACTTGCGCTTTCCTTTTCTTTTCTCTCTTTTTCTCCCCTCTTTTTCTTCTGTCTATCTCTCACGCTATTGCTCGCTGTCTTTTGTTCTTTCTGCCCCTCTCTCACTCTTTCGCTCTTCCCGTCTCTCTTTTCTGCCTTCTCTCTCACTTTCTTGGGGGATTGCGACAGGGACTCACATTCTATATGGGTCGCGGGCTCGGTCCTTCTCGCGACTCGGGCCGCGAAGCTTTCAGCCGTGGTTTGGCGTCGACAGATGGTCCGACGGCTCGCCGGACAGAAAGCGGCAAGCGCTCAAAAGAAGGGGAGCCGCCTCGGGGGGGGGGGGGGGGGGGGGGGGGGGGGGGGGGGGGGGGGGGGGGATGGATGAGGAGACCCGGGGTCCAGCCGAGGATTGTGCCGATGAGCTCTGTTTACGCGCCAGATTACTTGGATAAACACGAGAGACGTGCGCGATACGGAAGGGACTGAAACATTTGCCCCCAAGCTCCAAATACTATCCACAATGTTACTATAGATGACACTGATTACTACGTATTGTAGTTTGCGTGTATTGATCGTTTTCACTTCTCTGGCACATGTATATTATTATTAAGTTTTAAAGTTTTACATTTTCACAGAATACTTTTGACAAACTCTCAGCAAGCCATGTCCGAAACCACACAGAAAGTTTGGTCAGGTATTTACAGGAGTCGGTTAACTCATTCGGTGCCAGTGACGTATTTTAACTTTTTTTTTTTTTAAAGGGACAGTGTGTAAGATTTAGACCGTTTTTCATTAAAAAAGGAATAAGTTAAATGATTGTAAATTTCAAAAACTTGCAAATGAATGTGTTCTTAACGACCCACAGTATGTTTGCAATATACTCATAGGTTTACTTATCACTGAATCGTATTACATGGGGGTGGCACTTTTCCGGAGGCGGCCATGTTTGTTATAGCTCCGGACAATGGTAAATGCAGCAACCGCAGCACCTCCCGCTGTCCGTAGTGAAAAACGCTCTAAATCTTACACACTATCCCTTTGAGGGTCCATACATTCAACCCCAGTTACTTAAGTATCGATTTAATACTTAAGTAGCTTGAAATTAATGTCCTGAATGTACTAAGTATTGAGTTCATACTGACGGATCTGGAATTCAATGTCCAGACTCTTAAAAAACGTGAAAATACGTCCCCGGCATTGAATGGGACATTGGACTCTGGGATATTTTGTCCAATCGCTACCACCAAATTTAATTCCCAAACTAGCTCAATCAGATCGCCTACTACATTGTAGCAAAGGTGAATTTTGGTCTGTATGTGTCAGTGGAGCAAAAATTTTGTGGACGCGCCATAAAAGGGCCCCAAAGGACCCCAAGAGACACAAGTTGCAGCAGCAGTAGGTCCTTCTCCATCTGCACCCTAAAGACCTCGACAATGAGGCAAACATGAGCCCAAACAGAGGGATGGAGAGAGGATTGGGGGGGGGGGGGGGGGTGACGGGGGTTGGGGGGGGGGGGGGGGGCTAAGCGGGGAGGGACACATTAACAAGCTATAATCTCAACTGCCTTATCCATAATGCATTGTGTGGGCCAATTTACATGGTGCTGTTCCCTCTGGGGGAAAGGAGATCATCCATCACGCTACTTTATTAGCTCCCTCGCACTCTCTCACTTACTCACACACACACGCACACACACGCACACACACACAGTGCGGCTTATTTATCTCTCCCCGTCCCTCTGTTTTGCCACCGCCGATGCTTCAAACCGCTGCTGCCTCGATAAAACATCTCCGAGGCCAGTCGGGCAGACGGAAACTGGCAGGGTGGTGGCGGCATTTTTTTTTTCTTTTTTTCGGGGGGGTCTTAAACGATGGCAGCGTTGTCAAATGTGCTGCACGTCCGCGGCCAGTTTGAGTCGCCGCACACTCGCGGGCTCCTCTTACGCTCGTTTCGTCCGGCCTTGACGGTGATCCTTTGAGCAAATTCCATGCTGTTTGCTTTTTAATTCATAATTGAATTACATTTAGATTTTTTTTAGAGATTTCTAATTTATCTGCACATCATTTGTTGGGAATTATCATTGCACAATCTAATGCATGTAATGCAATGTTCGGTTAAAGATGATATAATGTAGGTTAAATTAAATTAATTATTGTATTCAATAGAATCAGATTACCTAAAAATTAAACATTTAAAATTAGTTCATTTGAATTGTTAACTTATACATATATGTACTTTTTTAGTCATCATTATAAATATTAATTTTTATATGGGTGTTAATTTTTATATGCTAGTAATTTTTATGTTGAACAAAGAATGAGTTGGTCAAAATATATTAATAATATTTTGTCTCATATTTTTTTAAATTTTATGTTTCACATCACATAATTCTCACTATTTTCAATATTTGTCTATTGAGGTCATTTCTCTTAGTTTCTTCAACTTGTCTCT
Source organism: Hippichthys cyanospilos (assembly GCF_059441005.1). Classification (NCBI taxonomy): domain Eukaryota; kingdom Metazoa; phylum Chordata; class Actinopteri; order Syngnathiformes; family Syngnathidae; genus Hippichthys; species Hippichthys cyanospilos. The sequence continues at coordinate 1,851,711 of NC_142376.1, forward strand.
TTTGTTCTTTTTTTTTAATTAAATTAAATTAAAGCTGACGTAATATAGATTTAATATGATTAAATATCATATCGAGTAAAATTGGGTGACCTAAAATGAAACTTTTAACATGAGTAAATTTGCATTATGGTCTAAATGAACATGCGTATATGTATTTTTATTCATTTGTATTAATATAGGATCAAAATTAGCATGTTTTTATATATACTTGTCACAACATATGCTGGTCAATTTTATTTGCAAGTTATTTTCACATTTAACAAATGAGTTGGGCAAAAAACTAAACATCTAATTTTGTCTCATGTCTTTTATTTCCTGTTTTATATCACACGCTTTTCATTGTTTTCATTGTTTCCACTGCTCTAACGTTTTTTTTAGTCTTTAGTGAACACTTGTAGTATATTACAGTCATGCCTTTTTATTTTCTTATAAAATTCCTCCTCCTTGTTTGTGCGGTTTTTAGTTTAAATACGGGCGATATTTCAGGGCGGCTTTAATTCCAAACATGGCGTATATTAAATCGGCGCCTGACGAGCGCCCCATAAAAAATGCTTGTTTACTATTTGGAAGTCATTTCATTTGGCAGAGTTTACGGCGCCGAGGCGAAGTCTAGTTAAATTTGATTGTGCCACACTTTTTGAATAATTGATACTCAGACAGCTGGAGCCGAGATTACCGCGAAAAAATCCCGCTCCTTCAGAAATGTTTAAATTTTTGATGGTTTATCCTGACGCAAGCTGTTGTCGTCGAGCGTAATGATGCTAATTTAGTGGCCCGTCATTTGTTTTCTTTCCTAATGAGTTCTTGACGTCAATTAAAGTTTGCGGCGAAAAGACCACAATTTGTTGTCTGGGAAGAAAGAAAAAAAAAGCATAAATGACAGATGACATCCTTTTTGGAAGACAGAAGCAGTTTATGTGCAATGTTTGTTTGTCCCCCATGAATATACGCTTAAGTCCACCGTGTGTTGCACAAATTCGTTGTCGAAATGCTAAATGAGCTCATGTTGCCACTTTTTTTCTTCTTTCTCTCCTGCTGGCCAGCATGGGGTCAAGGGTTACGTCCCCAAATGCAAAACTACAATTACACACACACACACACACACACACACACACACGTACATGCAGACATATGGAAGATAAAAGGGGAATTAGCTAATGCTAACACGCTAATATCTCAATCAGCCAAAATGTCAGTGTAAATAAAATAAAATTTAAAAAAATAATAGGCTAACTCTCAAGCTCTCTCTCACACACATACACAAACAGAATTCCTCACACAAACACACACTCACACACACGAAGAGTGGCTATTAGGGAAATTAGCTAATGCTAACATGCTACTATATCAGCCCAAATGCTCGTGCAAGTAAAAATCAACATATGACAAATGTAGGATGACTATCTCTCTCTCTCACGGACATTGTACACACACATGTACAGAGCTAATAGGAAAAATTAGCTAAAGCTAACATGCTAATGTTTTAACCAGTGCAAATAAAAATCTTCATGCAGCAAACTTAGGCTGAATCTCTCACTCTCTCTCTCTGTCTCCCGCTCTCTCTCTCTCTCGCTCTCCCACACACACATACAGAGGCTAATAGGCAAGTTAGCTCATGCTAAAAGGCTAATATTAAACCACCCAAAATGTCAGCGGAAATAAAAATTGTCATAACAAACCTAGTTGATTCTCTATCTCACTCTCATACATACGTTAGCTCATGCTAATAAGCTAGGAATTTACCGAGTGAAATTTCGCCACTGCGTCATTTAAATTTTTTTTGCCTACATAGATTAAAAAAAACAGCAACACGTTTTTCATATGTAGTCCAGACGAAAATGTATTGGCAAGAACGAATATAACCAATTTGCTTGCCAAAAATCCCCAAACATGGGCTGTAAAACGTTTTGCCCACAAATGCCAAAGAAACCTCAAAACACACACACACACACACACACACACACACACACTCGACCGTATAGCCTACAATTAAATGAGATCATCTGCATTTTTTTCTTGTGTTGGCCCGTTTGAAAAAAGTCATCTGAAATGTCTCACTGCAATAGTGACCTGTCACATGTTGTGCGTATTTTAACGGGAAGACAAGCAGTCACACGCACACACGCATATGCACACACACGCGCATACAAATGGAGTGACAGAGGTTGTCAGTGAGTAAAAATCATCGTAATTGCAACGGCTCGGTCTCGGCGCAGCGTTTAGTATCGCAAATAAGTAATAATTTGCTAATGGTAACATTATGTTGAGTCGGTTTCGGGGCAATTAAATTGAGTGATATTTACATATGCCTAATGAATCACCGTCCGCGGCAGTTGAGGCCCTCGTGAATATTCATGCAGGCATTTCTCTGCGCGCTCGGCGCCCCCTCCCCGCTCGCGCCGCCGCCGTTTATAAACTGAATTATGGCTGATTTGCCCTTTTCAAAAGAGCAACATGGCGGCGCCGGCGCCCGCGAGGAGGCGGCCCAACAATAACGTCTGATGATAAACATGTTTTAGTGGGGCGCGAGACGGCCAAATCCGGGCCCGTTTACAGCTGGGCCCGTAATGAGCGTTAATAAAGTCGAGGCCAACGCGCCTGCCTTTCACCTGTCAGGTGTCGGATCAACAGGCGGCATTAGCCGCCATTCAACGTTTAGCGCGACGTTTGTCATGCTAATGTCGGCTTAGTCTTGAAAACTACACGTGCCGGGGGGGGGGGGGTCAATCATAGGTTACATCAAAGCTCGGAATAAACGCTTTTACGTGGCTGTATGTGAGGCGAAATGAGCAATTCGCACCTCATAACACAAAAGTGAAAAATGCTAAGATATCCGACTGAAAAATGTATACTCTTAGATAGATGCTTGTATATTTGCAGATTAGGGTCATTTGTCGGAACTGATGGACTGTGACGCACGGAGACATCGAAAACATTTCAAATACTAAGAGATTTTTGTGTTATTTTGCTTTTTAAATAGGCTTTGAATGAATAAATCGCTTGCACGTAATTGAGAAAAGCATTCTGGGATGCCTAGGAGGTGAAGGCAATCAAGTAACCAATGAGAATATCGCAAAGTGGCTTTAATTAGAATTCTCACTTTAAGTGTGATAATCAAGAATTATTGCAAAATTGTCACTCAAAAGTGAGAATTCCCAGAAGAATTCTGAGAACAATCAGAATTCTCACTTTAAATTGATCATTTTAATCCACACTTGTAAGTTGCTGTATATGAGGTGAACTGAGCATTTTGCACTTCATCAAAGCGCTAAAGTAAGGAGCAAATGCTAAGACTTTTGCTATGGCGATTTGCGGCTATCCTACTGAAAATTCCACACTCAATAGTAACTATACTCACATATTTTCGTAGCGGGCAGTTGGTCGGTACCGGCGTTTTGTTGATGGACTGCCAAATGACTGAAACACTTTAAGTATTAAAAGATTTATGTGTTATTTTGCTTTATTAAATATGATTTGTATGAATAAATCGCTTGCCTGTAGTTGAGCAAAGCATTTTGGGATGCTTTGAATTGCAAACTTGAGCATCATATTTGAAAAAAAAAAAGTATTAAATACATCAACAAGGAGGAGTGGACTATGACATTTACAATTTTTAATGTAGTATAAAATATTTACGACATTAGTCATGTTCTTTGGGTGTTTGCACAACAATCTTGATCTTTAGTGTTGACTTGTCTGCACAAGACATGTTTTCAAAATTACATGATACCAGATGTGATCTTTTTTTTTTTATAAACTCTTGAAAAGTTGATTATATCAATTATTTAATTGTTGCATTGTCCCATTTTCTAGTAAAAACCCTTCAAGCCACGAAAGCTGCTCCTCAAATGAAGTCATTGATTGGCAAAATCGCTCCGCAAAAGAAAAAATAAAAAAAAATCATCATGTATTAATGATGCATTCACGGGCTGCTTGAACCTTCACGTGTATCTGCCTCCCCCTAGTGCTTTTTTTTGGTTACTGCCGCGTTGCACGATTACTCGCTCCGAAGGCAATTTACTGAGGAAAAAAAAGAAAAATAAATTACAGCGGACTTTTGCCCAGTCGTATGTTTGTTTTGGGATAATTATAATAATGCACTTAAAGTACCAAACATACAAAAAAAAATATATATATATATAAAATCAGTGAGTCTGGGTTAATGCGATTCCTCGTCTGGCCCCTCCCTCCTGTACACGAAGCTGACGTAGATGACGGAAGTTTCCGGCAGTTTGGGCAGCCGAAGGTCGGGGAAGGGCATGGTTCCGTCGCCGTCGATATGCGTCTGCACCGTGTAGACCTTGACGGCGGCGGCGCCGCCTCGCAGCACCGAGCCGTGGATGACGCCCAGCCGGGCCTGCTCGTGAAACTCCGCCCCCAGTTCCCGACCCAGGAAGATATCCTGCACCTGCGCCGCCGGCCGCCACCTCCACCCGCCGGCGTGGAAATGGAGGTCGTTGTCGCTCTCCGACTCCGTCTTCGTCCCGGACTTTGGCGGGAAGTCGACGACGCTCAGTCGCTCCAGGTGCTGCACCGCAAAGTGTTCCTCCGAAGGGGCGGAGCCTTCCCCGCCCCCGCCGCAGTCCGTCAGAGTGAGGTGCAGCACCTCCGAGTTGTTGAGCAAGCGGGCGGCGTTGCGGGCCGACGTGTACCACACGGTCAGGCGCCGCATGTGAAAAACGGGCGAGGGGTAGGGAGCCAGCAGGGGGCGGCGTAGGCTCGGCGGCGTGATGTCCCGGCAGCAGCAGGCGACCAGCGACGCCCGGCTGCACGCCGCCGGCTCCTGGCCGCACGAGTAGTAGAAGAAGCTGTCGTGCGTCACGTACGCCAGGTGGCGCTCCGAGCGCTGGGGCGCCACCGACGCCCACAGCAGGACGCACAGCAGGGGCGCCCGGGGGCCCAGGGAGCCCATGGCTAACGGGGGCGGGGCTCGGTCACCATCTCCACCAGCGTTGAGACTGAAACAACACGAAGAAACCAAACGTCGCCCCGAAGAAGAACGTTACCGACGAATTTGGAAAAGATCTGGAAAATCGGATGCTAATTTGGGTGCTAAAGTTTGATTTTGTTTGGTTTCACGAATTAAGTCACAATTTTGACTACAAATGGGGAAAAAACTTTTACTACCGTAAATTTTGGACTATGAAACTTTTTTCTCATGGTTTGAGCCCTGCGGTTTACAGTCCAGATTGGCAAATTTACAGTCTTTTTTTCTACCAGACCCCGGGGGACAATCCACTAACTACGTCATCGTCATCGTAGTCAACGTCGTCGTCATCATCATCATAAAAATATTTATGCGTTGGATACGTTCTTATAAAAGTTTATGATGTGTAAACTTGATATACAATTTGAAAAACCTTCCATCTCGATTTGCTTCGGTGCAACGAAATGTTTTCGCTCCTCCCGATTCATTTTTTAGCGCAAAACTAATAAACCAGATGAGCCTTTTATCGAAAATAGATTGTGATGCATTTTAATCCATATAAAAATTCGCAAATTGTTCTTAATATTGGAAGGAGGCTTGCATTTTTTTTTTTTACTTTCACCACGCAAAAATCTCCAGCGACATCATACCTGTATGTGACCCCACTCCCCCTTCTTTGGATAATAAAAATAACGTCCGATCACGTGACGTGACTTGTGCAAACTACATTTGAAACTTTATTTGAAAGCAAGATTTTCTCGCACGTCTCAAACGAGTGACAACAGATGGCACAAGAAGTTGGAAAAAAAGTCCCGGCGTAGGACGGAGCTTTGAATTGTGTTGGCACGCGCTGAAAATGAACAGCTGCAAGTAAATGCGGCGAACATGAAAAGACGTCGGTGCGGAAATAATCAAGCGCGCTAAATTCAGGACGGATCACTTGCACCGTTACGCGGTACAGTAAAATGATGAGGGTTGCGTTGGCGGAATGACAATTAGCTAGACACGTCCACACCTTTTCACTCATCTTGGTGGGGACTGGGCGGCCGCCATTTTGTCCGTGCTGCCCTCTGCGGTCAACTGAAATTGTCAAATTGCCACGCGTAAGTAACGAGAATTGCAAATGCGCAATAAATCGTTTTAAATAACGATCATACAATCGTTCTTTTTAAGTTACGCGTTGTAACTCATTTTATTTTTAACCCACTTTTTTTACCTTTTTTTTTTCAATTGAATAGCTCATAAGCTAACTCGGCAGGAGCTAGCGCCGCTTCCTAGCGCTTGAGCGCGTCCTCCACCGGATAAAAGACTGGCCCGCCAACAAGTGAGACATCTGGACTCCATCAGGTCCTTCAGTTTCCACGACGCGGCAGACGTTAACGTCTACCGCAGCACGGACACCTGCTGACCTCGTCAACCCGTTGTAAAAAAAAAATCCAGTACATATTTGATCGGATATGCCGACAGTGCGTTTTTTCCGGCCTCAGACCAAAAAATGGTGGTGTTGTTACTGGATAAGTGCTGACATTCCATTCCGTATGCTGCTTTTTATCAAATATTTCATGTTGGGGGAGTATGCATGTTTTTTCTAATATAAAAAATATGTGGAAGATCTTTATGTTTGAAGTAAAGCAAATGGAATATTTTGCTGTTTAGATTTTGCTCGTTTGACCCTCTGTCAGCCACATAAGACGTGTTTTGACGCACAGATGTGAATTATATCAACTGTATTTATACTTCAAATAATTACCCTTACAACAACTTTACTCGGCTGTTAGCCAGTGCCTGTTGCAGCTAACGGCAGCTGGGGTTACCTGAGCTTGTTGCCGCATTATTTTCAATAAAAGAAGTGAGCAGACTGAACCGACGTCCGAGCACAGGAATATTACTAAAATCCAGAAGAAAAAATTACGACTTCTATGACCGATTCAATAAAGAATGCACCGGTTACAGAATACGGAAATGTATTTCATTTGACTCGTTTATTATTTGTGGTCTTTTGGCATATACCCGCAATCATAAACTTGATGAAACACGGATGCTGTTCAATTTTGGGTATTTATGGTAAAATGAACTTAAAAAAAACTACAGCTCGGAGCGCATTCAACAATACAGTGGTGAGGCGTTCACTGACCGCTCATAATGTGGTAAATCTTAAAAACGCTCAACTTCACGCACATGTAAATAACTTACGGGTATGAACACAACAAAATATTAGGAGTTTACAGAAATTGAGGTTTGTTTTATTTTGCTATAGTTTTTCCATTGTCGCTAAAGTGTCTGTGCGTCTTATACACGGTAAAATAGAAAATACCAGAATTGGACCCCAGAGAGTATTTGTATTATTTACAAGAGAAATATGGAGCTATTGTTCCATGAAAAAAAGGACTTTGAAATGTAAAGCGTTCTTTTATTTTGTTGGGCGTGCAGTGTGGTAGCAAGGTTCTCTTGCACTTGTCACCCCGCATTGAACCACACATGACTTGAAGGATGATTACAGCTGGCTGCAGACTGTTTTTTTTTTTTTTTTTCAAGTTTTTGCGAGAAGATTACATTTCCTGGTTTGGCAAAGCGTCCTTTCTGGCAAAGGCACGCAGGCTCACTTAACCGCCGCATTCCTGCTCTGGCCTTGAACGAACCCTGAGCGGAACAAAGCGGCGTCTTCCCGAAAAGCTTCCCCCTTGCGTCCTCTTCCCGACTTGGCATTCTAACGTCCGCGCAACGTGTCTCCAAGTTGTTTACGTCGCCCGTAGCCATTTTTCACGACGACAAAAAAAAAATTACAGCCTGCGCCGTGTCGCAGGCCCATCAGCGATTCTAAATACAGTTTGTGCGGTTTGAAATGAAAACCGGCGGTTGGCTGCTGTCTTTTGTTTCCTTCCATTTACAAATGTACAATCCCTTCAAAAGTATCGGAACAGCAAAGGAGTTGTGTTTGGCAATATCGTGAACGAGTTCTTAAAAAGTCTAAAAAAAACGTCTTAAATCCTTTAATAGAGGGTTGTCCAAGAATGCCTCCCTTTTTAGACTTTTTCAAATTCAATTCCTCATTCATGAAGGCACATATGCGAGTATGTTTTTGAAGGTATGTGCGAATCTAATTTCATATTTTCATTGCCGTGACCTAAACAGTATAGTTTTCAAAATAAGATCAAATTATTTGGAACTTGAAGCAACTATGCGTCGAGTCATGTTTTTCCATTATTTTGGCAAGTTTTATACACAAATGCACATTATGATCCCTGCAGTTGATCCAGAAATAAAAGATAAGATTTTACATGAGCTATTATCCAAAGCAATTTTGGATACATTTTGTGTAAATTCATCAGTTTATTTTTTTTCCTCCTGGTTTATCTGCAGGAAAATCGTATCACTAATGTCAAATATGCATATGTGCAAAGCTTGACAAAATACGATAATGAGTTCATTCAGACACAGTACAGCATAAGTGTGGAACTCCAGTCCTGGAGGGCCGGCATCCTGCATGTTTTCCGGTTTTCTTTCCCCAACACACCTGATTCAAATGATTAGCTCATTAGCAAGCTCTGCAGGAGCTTCCAAACGATCCCAATCATTTGAATCGGGTGTTTTTGAGGGAAAAGGTTTGAAAACATTTAGGATACCGGCCCTCGAGGACTGGAGTTCCACACCTGTGCAGTACAGCATTCTGCTTTAGTTCTTTTTTTTTTCCTATGCAAAAATGCTTTGCACTGGTAAGGGGGTACTTGGCTGAAAAAACATTTCCACAGGGAGTACATTCTTGCAAAAAGTTGAGGACTTACGCATGCCCGTTTTTGACTTGCCATATTGGGTTTTTTTTTCTAATTGAAAAACAAGCGGTTAAGGTTTAACACATGGGAAATAAAAGCCGAAATGATCTCTCGGCTCCTTTGCGTTTTCACCGTCAAGCCCGCATATGTTCAGCCTAGAGCAGGAATTTGAAAACGAATGCTAATAATGAAATGGAATATTCCTGTGAGGTTTATAGAATTGCATGGCGGGTCGTCCACAGGCATGAGCTCACGCACACGCCAGATGAATCTTCAGATTTGTCAGCAAGAACCCACAAGCGGAACATGTTTACTGTTTTTTTTTTCCTTCGCAAGACCAACGACTCGAATATGTATTTTAAGCGTGCGTAGCCTTTTAAGGGGTCAGAGCGGGTTCTCCTATGTACGTCTGCCGGAATAAAAACATCTCAATTCAAGTCAGCATCCACAGCAGCTGAATTGTTTCAATGCGAGCAGTCTATCGGCATAAATATATTACGTAACACGCTCACAGGAATGTATTGACGAGCGGACACAGTATAACAGTTGCTTCTCCTTCCACACACACACACACACACACACACACACACACACTTAAAGCAACGTTATTGCTATGTAGTAGTAGTAAGTATGGAAGTTTGTAACTCACCGCCCAAGAGCTGCCGTGCGACTGCGTCGGCGTGCGAGGCACTACGGGAAGAAAAAGATCACATTTTGGCTTGACGTCAGGATGTGGGAAGTTTCCCGCAAAAGGAAGCTGGAGTATGCGCTGCTCCCATCCAAATCATTAGGCACACCCAAGCCCCACTTTGTGCACTTTTCAGTCTGCGCAAGTAAGTGTCCAAACTTTTTCCTGTTTGGAAAAATCCAAGCAATCAAGGCCCACCTTTGAATTGGTTTTGTCAACGTTCATTTGTCAAGCACGCTGAAATCAATTCATCAATCAATCATTTCATGTGCATATTGTTTTTTTTTTTTTTTTCTGTACTGGATATCATTGTGCTTTTAGGAAAACTTTTACCTAAATATATATAATATATATAAATAATATAAAATTAAAAGAAATCATTTAATATATATAAAAAAAATATTATATATACAGAGATATGTCTACATTTTATATATATATATATATATATATATATATATATATATATATATATATATATATATATATATATATATATATATATATATATATATATATATATATATATATATATATATATAGCTATACAAATACCTAAATATAATATAAATTATATAAAATAAATAACATTATGATATATTTTATAATATAGTAATATTAATATACATCAAGGATGTAAATTCTGTCAAATAAAAAATATACATATAAATAAATATAAATATATAAATAAAAATATACAATATATAGCTAGTGCATCGAACAGCATCTAAATTTCATCCCCACATTTTGAACTGAAGTACCACCTCATAATCATGGTCATATTATAAGAGTGTGTACAATGTTAATGTATGGTTTTGTTTCATTTTTTTCCGTGTTTTTGTACAACACCAATACTGTAATTGAATTGCACTGTTTGAAATGTATTCATAAATATGGAAGCTATTCAAACATATACATATATACATACATACACATTATTATTATTTTGTTTTTTATTGACATCCAGTATAATATTTTAACATTTCACACTAACAATTTCTTTATCAGTAACAAACCAAAGAACAATATAACACAAATATATGCAATTTATATCAGGCATTGCAGATATATATAACATCAATACAATTAATATATACAAATGACAGATTTTACTGAAACAAATTAGAATGCGGTGCATGTCATGTTTTCTTTCTTATCGTTCACAAACTTAAGAGACCCAAAAAAAATATTACATACCAATTTTGAACACTTTAAAACATGGAGTGAAATTAAACAGTTTGGCTTCGTGAAATTGAAAAAGTAAATATTATTTTTCTTAAAGTGATTGCCGTACAGATGACGTAACTACCGGAAGTCATGCAACAAGCGGAAGTCGTATCCTTAAGAACTCCTGAGCGGATCCGATCTCAACGCAGCAGTGGTTGTGTTAGCGTTAGCTTCGTTAGCACAAATATCGACACACGCAGGCGGATCTCAGACGGTCGGTGCTGGCCAAAACATTTCAAAAGGCACATGTGGTGGACGTGTATGAATCCTCTTCCCGTCCTTTTCTTCGTCTTGGGAATCGCAACTGCTTACGGTAAATCGTTTAGCGAACACATCGGGACGCGACTAATTCTCGCAATTTTACCTGTAAACTGACAGTTACAATTTAGGGGAATTCTGAGCCGCGAATAATTCCTGGCAAAACTGTAAAAGACCTTTGTGTTTACAGTACTAAAGTTCATTTTATTGTCACGCCGTGTTAGTGAATAAATGAGTGGGCGAAAATACTCTTTTCCTTCCTGAAAATGGTAATTAGCATGGTCCCATTTTGATCATTATTGCTACAGTGCAGAAGATAGTGAGAAACGCAATTTCGATTCCTTTGTATGTTAAGCACATGTGAAGAAATTGACAATAAACTTGACTTTGACGGTTAAAATCCTTTTGTCGACAGATTATAACATTAACGTGCCCATTTAAACATATCGCATTATAATGGTAATTAGTCATGTTGTATAATTACGCAACATTATAAGCACCTACTTTTATAATGGTAATTTGTCATGTTTTGTTGTTGTTGACGTTGGCGGTTGACTTGCAGCACTTCCCCAATTTGGTTTTCAGTTTTACTCAAGACTTGAAATTCACAATCCAGGCAGGCGCAATCAGCCCTGTTGAAAAATCATACAAATCGACCAAATCGGTCGCCATTCAAACGAATGCAATGCAAACACAAAAAATAATTGTGTGATGACAACCATGAAGAGGCTGTGGAAGGTAATGTGCCAAAGCTGCATAAGTTCTTCTTTATTGACTGCTGAGCACAATATCACTTTTTTTAAAGTTTGTTAACCTTGTTTTTGTCCTTGAACAAATCCTGACTATGTCAAAATAGCTGCTACTTCATAGTTTACCCCTCAGTGGGACAAAAAATATAAATGTGCCAAATGACTCCTACCATGCAAGATGTGCATTGTTACAAGCTGTTTTTTGTTTAGTTTTTTTGGTTGTTTGTTGTTGTTGTTGTTTGTTGAACAGTGGGTCAAAAAGGGAGCTTTATTAGGTACACGTTTTTTTCTATTTTTAAGTCTTAAACACGCAATCATTTTCAGGATTTTAGGGAAATTTCTGGGGTAAATTATATTCTGTGTTAATTTCAATTTACGATAAATTGTGAACGTATTCATGACTCCTCAGTGATTAATTCAACCAGTTTATTTGTTTGATAATGTAATCAATTTTCAATTTGTCATTAATCCACATCATCAAAGTGCTTGATTTTTTTTTTAATCACTAGTTATTTGGCAGCAACCTGTTTCGTGGAAATTGATCCACTTTGTTATGAGGAGGTGTGCAATTTTCATTTTTTAAACTTAAGCATAACTGAAAAATACCTGTCACTTGGTGAATAAAAAGTTCACTTATGTTTGTCTTAATATTTTGTTGTTTTTGTCTTGTTTACGCAAGCATTTGCAATGGGGTCTTTGGAAAATTTGCTTTCCTAAAAGTGGCCCCTGACTCCAAAAGTTTTGCGAACCACTGACATATAGCACACATTTATGCAAATAGATGAGTTTTTCATCAAATATTTTTAGTAATGTTCTACAGGAACAAAAGGGCAAGCTTGTGAGTTTGTGAATGGGGATTCTGAATGTGCAGCCTGGGTTCACTACTGCTGTATTGCATAATGCAAAAGCCAAAATGTCAACAGTTGAAATGGTGGTGTATTCCCGTAAAGTCCATAAACCGCGTGTCTTCGTAAACGTGCGTCAGGGCTTTCCTGAGTAAATTGGCGTTTACTTTCTTTTTCACTGTGCATTGTGAGGTGTAACCTTGCCGCCTTAGATGCCCGCACTGATCCTCAGCCTTGAACGCGTTTCTCTTTCTGTTCGAAAAGCAGATGCCTTCTCAGCGTGTTTTGGGGGCGTCTGTGCCGAGCTCCCCTCGTCTGGTCCTAAAACATACACGTACAATACAGTATAAGCCACATCACTGATATGTAAACCTTCCCACGGCGGTTTGATAGGAAGCGAAAGGAAGCGCTGTGGTTGCACAGTGCAACTTTTTGCCGCGCTAACCTCACCGCTGCGGTTGTATTTCGCCTCATCATGTTTTGACTTGCTTATCTCGGGGCGACAAAATAGAAGAATCACATGTGTGAAATGCGACAAAATGGAAGCAATCACGTGTGAAATGATCCATTTTGCATGCTTTTAAATTACAGTGACACGGATGAAAATCCTCATCTTTTGAGTATAAATAATAAAATTCTCAAACGTTATATATGGAGGATAGCTGACGCCCTTGACTCGTGCTTATCTAATATTAAAGGGACACTGTGTAAAATGTAAACCGTTTTTCATTAAAAGGGAATACATGAAGTGATTACAAATTTCAAAAACTTGCAAATAAATGTGTTCTTAATGACCAACAGTATGTTTTAAAGATAATCCTCGGTCTAGTTATCATTAAATTACTGTATATTACATGGAGGCTGCCATGTTTGTTATGGACACAGACAATTATAAATTCAGCACAATTATAAATTTCGCTGGTTTCAAAAGTAGGTGAATGTGTGACAATCAACTTTAAAATTGACAGTCATAACAGCCCTCCGACAGAAACTACAAGTACAATTTGGCCCACGATTACCACACTTGAATCAATTAAATACAAAAGAAATGTAAGCACCTTGAGTAATATCGGATTAAGACACCCCTAAAACTCAACTCTTAACCACATCGAAAGTAATATGTCCAAAATGTTTCTCTCCTCAGTGGCGCCCCCAAGTGATGTGGTCCTGCACTGCGGCAATCTGGTCAACACGGTGATGTGGCGATACGATCTTCCGCCGCCTCAGGGACTGCGATTCCGGGTGGACGTCGGCAAGGTGTTCAACTCTCAGGGGTTTGTGTCTTCTTTTTTGGACACTTGAAATGCGATTTGCCTTTTTCCCCGGTGCCGTCAAAATGAAGGCGAGAGCAAAAATACAAGAGGAAAAATGATGTGTTGCATTGTCTTCCCTGTAGTGATGTGGGTCCCCTGTGGGTGGACCCGCCCGACCTCCAGGCGGACGTGTCCTTCCTGTCGGACCAGAGGGAGGACTACTTCTTGGCGGTGACCGCCGTCCTCGGGGAGGAGGAGTCTGAGGCGGCTCCCGCCGACGGCATCTCCTTCAGCTACTACATGGACTCTCCCGCCAATCAAAAATGTCAGAAAAGACCAACCCTCTCGCCGTCTTTCGGCGTCCTCCCAACAAGCTGACTGCTTCCCGTTTGTCCTTCCAGGCTCTTTGGATCTCCCGCCCGTGACCGTGTTGGACCAGCGGGACAACTCGATCCTGCTCAGCTTCCAGCACCCGTGGCTCGCTTACCAGCACGCGCTTGCTCCCAGCGCGCTTTCAAAGAGGAAGAGGAGACACGAGCGGCCGGACGAGCCTCTGCCCCTCTTCAAATACGACGTCATCCTGAACAAGGTACCTGAACAAGGAAATCAGCTATGTGAACCACTATACTGGCTTTTGTTTTGCATGTGTTTTCTTTGAGGGTTTTGGGAATTCGGCACCCGATTTAAGAACCATTGGAGAATAGTCAAACCCAGCAATTCACGGTTCAGGATTTGCAGATTTTTTTGGGAGGGGCTGTCTGTCTCCTTTCTTTTCTGATAACCACATGTAGAAACCTTTTTTGTCCCAGGTTTAAAATAAAGAAAGTTTTACTTTGGTGTCTGTAGCCAGGAAGAGTTGTTGTTGAGCAGGTTAACGAGTCCTTTTTCGCCACCTTGTGGATACTTGGCGGAATTACAGCAACAAGACTTGAGGGTGCTTATGTTCATTTTCTGAAATTAGTGGTTATCTTTTTTTTCTAAGGTAAAATTATTGTAATGTTCAAATTCGCCATGGGCATCATGTTGCACGCTGCATGGAAATCAGCTACGTGAAGATTTTGTTATGCTCAGGTTAAGATAAAAAAAAAATGGTCTGTAGGAAGGAAGTTACTCAGTTGAGTAGGTTAAATAGTCATCCTTCGCCATCTTCTGGGTACTTGGTGGAATTACAGTAACACTTTTTTTTTATTGGAGTGGTAACATGAACATTTTCTGAGATTAGTGGCTATTTTTTATTTTTTTTTTACTAGCGCGCCTGTCTAGTCATTTTTTGCAATCTTGTGGATACATAGTGGAATTACAGCAGGAGTAAGCATCGTCTCCATCCGGCTCCTCCCAGTGGCTTTGTCCATTTTACATGCTGCTTTCTTCAATGGCAGAAGCATCATAACCACCTTCGCTGCACGGAGGAAGTGTGTGAACACAGGCTGCCCGTGGATGGCAAGCAGCAGGAGCACTGCGCCGCCATCGCGGGCGAGCTGGAGCGGATCAGCGTTCTGGGCACGCGCGACTACTGCGCCCGGCCCGTGCGCGATAACAGTTGAGTGCCTTCGCTCGCGGCCCTCCGCTCCCCCCGTGACATCCTTTGATTTCTTTTTCTTTTTTGGCAGGACACGTCATCCTCCCCGTGACGGTGTCGCTGTTGGTCCTGGCCGCCGTCGCCGCCGTCCTCCTCATGATCTGCCGGAAAAAAACCAAAGCCTCGTCCAGTCTGCCACGCTCCCTGGTGCGCTCTTACTTGTTTTGATTTCTTTTCCTGACCTTTGACCCTGACCCTTTTCTGTGCGCCTGGCAGCAATTTGCCGTAACCCCAGAGGAGGCGCCCGCGGCGTCCGTCCCGGCTTCCGACTCGTCCGCGCCGCTGATGGTGGAAGAGCTGATGGAGGAGGAGCCGCCGGTGACGACCGACCAATCGGAACCGGGCGGAGAACCGCAATCGCGGCGAATGGAAGAGCCTCAAGCGTCGGGCGAGGGTAACGCGGGCGGGGGTGATGAGGAAGACCGGCGGCCGTACGCGGAGAACGACGGGACGATGGAAGACGAGGACGCGGAGGACACGGACATTAACCCCTACGAAAAACGCCAGGTTGTGGTCAAGATGGCGCCCGACGAGGAAGCTGAGGGCTATCGTGGCTAAAGGTTTGACTTTTTCTTCAAATGACCCTTGTTAACATTAGCACCTTAACTTCGCCGCTATTATTTAGCATTAATCGGACAACGCTAGGGCTGCACAATTCATCGAATTAAAATATTGGCTGCCACGATTATTTACGCTGGTCTTTGACGATATTAACGTTTCAAAAGCAGACACTACACGTCAAATCAAGCGCTTTGTCATCCTACCATCAGGGGGCAGTGTTTCCCACAAGTCTTGAGTTTTCTCACCCTAATCTATTATTTACCAGTGTGAAAGGGCACCGAGTTTCCCACTTGCTTCCTAATATATATCGTGCTAGCTGTTAATTGAGACCCATTTTGAAAAACTGGAATACATTCTGTTTGAAAGGACCGAACATGACATTTTGTCAATTTGCTTCAAAGTAAACAACGTGCTTGCTTCTAAGTAGGCTTAGGTTTCTTTTTTTTTTTTCCCATTGGTTTGCACTCAGCACGTAAGTTAATTATTTACTTTGGTTATTTTAGTTCATTCATTATTTGTAAGTATAAAGCCTTGAAGCCTTGTTTATATATACTGCTTGTGGTTATTATTTTGGCCATAATTGTGCAGCCCTGGTCAACACTGCTCCGATTCACTTAAAAAAAAAAAAAATATATATATATATAAATATTGTACTACTGGTGGGGGCTCGGCTCCAAGATGGACGTCAAAGGGGAATATTTGCATTTAGCCCAACCGACATTTAGCCAATCCGTTTTGCCAACTCAATTCTTCTCAAACTTTATACGTGGCAGCACTACTAACGGTGACTAATTTGTTCCGGAAATCATTTCCTTACGTACATTTTTCTTAAGTAGAGCCGCTTTTGACAGGTAACATAACATAATCCTTTCCAAGCTCCAAAAATGCTCCTAAACCCTTTTCAAGGAATGAATAAATGTAATCAATGCATCCAAAACCGCAACAAATACATATCATAATTACATTAGTGCATAATAATCATAGAGGATAATAGCCAAGAGGAACACACATAACATATGCACACTTCCCCTGTTCCATGATTTCATTATGACTTTTGCACTTCAACAGAATGACTCTAAAACGTGAAATCCCTTCCTTTTTTTTTTTTTATTGGGGGTAAAGGGACGTCCCCGTTGGGAAGTGCCAGTGGCAGAACGCTGTTGCGAGCGAGCCTGTCAAATGTCTTCTTACTAATGCACTGTTTTTTGGTTTTGTTTTTTGCTGCTCAACTTGTCTCTAAAATATGCAAATTTGTGGCTTTGGTTGTTCTCCGCATGCTGTCAGATTGTATGGAGAGCATTAGTATACGACACGTAATCGTCATTTCAGAACAATCTACGCAAGAAATCAGTAGTATCGATTTACAGTCTCTGTGCCTTTCTTGTCTCGTATAGTCTTGATGTTTAACGAATTCCTGAAAACATTTTCATGTCCTTGTAAGACTGAACGTGTGATATTTCGGCTTGACGAAACGATGATGATGGATTGATTGTAGCTGTTGCAAAAAAAAAATCGACAAAATAAATGCATGGTTTCTACAAAGAAGTCATAAATTAATTGGAAAATATGCGCATTCGATTTGCTGCGCCCCGTGCCTTCACATCCCCCCAAATTTTCTAGTCCTTGCTATAAAAAAAAAAGGCAATTTGTTCCAATTCATTTGCTCTCAATTTGAAAAGATTGGCGTATTGGATTTTCTGCACCCCGTTAAAGGCTCATGTTCCCCCTGAAGTGCCTTTACATGCCGCGAGATGTACTTGCATGGTCACACATATTTGGAAAGCCAATCTACCATAAATGATTCTCATCTCATAAAATATTAGGTTGACATTTGTTAGTGATATCTCTTGGTGGATTTTATCGAGGAGCTCTACAAGATCGATTGGGTGTGTAACTATATAGGACTTAACAAAATAAAAGCATATTTTTTTTTTATAAAAAGTCACTAAAATGCACCTTGGCAATATGTTCTATTTCATTTGCTCTTAATTTGAAAAAAATGAGCATTATATTAAATTTGCTGAATCTCTCGTCTTCATGTACCCCCAACATGTACTTAAATGGTCACAAATATTGGTAAAGCCAATGATGTCAGTTGTGAAGGATGCAAATGAGGCCGTGCGTGCGTGCGTGCGTGCGTGCGTGCGGCGCGTTAAGCCGGCGGCTGAAGAAGTTTGCTGACGGCTGACATTTGCCGTCTTCCCCCCGGAACCAAACGTGCCACCCAAAGCGCCGCCTTGTCACGCGCACGCGTTTGCTCGGATGTTCGCGGGCGGGTCGGCCTTCCTCTTTCGCGCGGGGTGGAAGTGGATGGCGCACGCTTCCAGTAAGAGGCCTCGTCGGCAATCCGCCATTGGCTTTGCAAAATCACACTTTTCCACAAATGGTGAATTATTCAACTTTTTGCGTATGCGTTGACTATGTTTGTTGCGCATTCCGTCGTAAAATGACAGAATCAATGTTTGGAATGTGTACTATGAATGTGAATGAATCGTAGATACAGTATATCTTTTTTATAATATTTTTCATTTATAAATCAAATTATTTCTTTGTATGTGTGTACATATCTATCTATCTATCTATCTATCTATCTATCTATCTATCTATCTATCTATCTATCTATCTATCTATCTATCTATCTATCTATCTATCTATCTATCTATCTATCTATCTATCTATCTATCTATCTATCTATCTAAAAAAAAAGCGCTTTGACATTTTTCACACACGGGCGTCTGTAGAAGGTTGTGGCGTATAAGTTAAAAAAAGAAAGAGGAAGAGCGCGCACGTTAAAAGGTAGGAGGCTCCTACCTTCCGCACAGTCGCCGGGTCGCACAGCGGGCGAAATGAGGAGCACGGCGATCGGATCCGTCCTGCTGCTCAACTTGTGGGCCTGCGTGGCGGCGGCGCCAGGTAAACACAATTCAAAGCCTCTCCAATTTTACGCTCGACGGTCTCATGTCCCGATCAGTTTTTCGGGGGATCTCCACAGTGTCTCCGGCTCCCCCCGCGCACGTTGAGTTTGACTCTGTGGATTTTAAGAACGTCCTTCGCTGGACGGCGCCCCCCAACAGCAGCGACGTGCGTTACCACGTCCAGTGGAAGATGTGAGCGCACGCGCACCAAATCCCATTTGGATTCATTTTTCCTGCTATTTATTTATTATTCTACATCTATGCTAAGTGAGTTTCATGCGGAGTTCCTCAAGTGTCCTTTCGAGGACCCTTGTGGAGTTGAGAATCTGAATCAAATTTCCAACAGTTGATCGATACAGTAGTTACTTAAGAGCAATTTTTGTATGAATTTACTCAATCAATGCCAAATGATCTTAACTTAAATGGTATCCCAAAAATATTTGTTTTAAAAAGTTAATAAAAAGTTGTTGTATATAAATGTATATATATAACGTCGCGTGGTATGATGTCACTGTCGGCCCGCGATCAGCTACGGAGACGGCCGATGGCGGGACGCCGACGGCTGCCGGGACATCGTCCGGCTCCGCTGCGACCTGAGCGCGGCGACCCCCGACCCTCGGGAGTGGTACTGCGCCCGACTGCGGGCCCGCTTCCCGTCGGGCGAGCGGTCGGCGTGGATCCCCTCGCCCAGATTCAACCCCCGCTGGCACAGTGAGCGCAAACGCGCCGCGTACCGAAACCCTCGGCGCCCGTCGAAACGCCCGCCTGGTTTTTCCAGCAAAAATCAGCGCCCCGCTGCTGAGGCTGAACGCCAGCGAGCGAGGCATCGCGGTCCGCGTGAGGACCCCCCAGGCCCTGGCCGCCAAGCTCCAAAGCGCTCTCCTGCACGGCGCGCTCGTCTACAACGTCTACCTGGTCCGACGGGGGGCCGAGGAGGTACGCCGCCGGGCCGCTCGCAAGCTTCCGCTTTGTTTGTTCTCAATTTGAAAAGATGCACTCAAATAAGTTAGCGGAAGGTTGCTTTTTTTTCACAAAATGGCCATAATGTATATAAGGCATTCCCCCCCCCAAGAAAACGCCCACCTATAGTAAGTTTTTATTTTTTTCGAAACATAAGCAACCATAAGGCTATATTTCTTTGAAACAAAAAAGAACGACCCTGTAAAGTAAGGCGTTTAAAAAAAAAAAGGAAACGGCCATGCAAAGTGAGGAATGATCGTGTAAAGAAAAAAAACGACCATGTAAAATAAAGCTTTTTTTTTTTCGACAAAAAAACTACCAATTATAGTCCCGCCTTTTTTTTCGCAAAAAAATGACTTAATATGAATAGTAAGGCTTTTTTTTTTTGTCAAAAAAAACACCACATATTTTAATTTTTTTTTTTACAAAAAATAAATGAACATAAGGCTTTTTTTTCTTAAAAAACATGTAGTAAAGCATGCAAAGTAATGTGATTTTTTTAATGACCACGTATCAGTATTTTCTTAAAAAATTACCACATATAGTAAGACATCTTTTCTTAAAAAAAAGACTAATAAGGACCCGGGAATGAATGTCGGCTGTTTAACCCCCCCAGGAGGTATTTGAAGTGCCTTGCTGCTCAGGGAAGTTGGAGGTGAACAAAGTGAAGCGCAAGACGGAATATTGCTTCCAGGCGCAAAGCGTGGCTGGGCTGCAGGGACGCAGGAGCGCTCGCGGAGCCGCAAAGTGCATCACCACGCCATGAGCATGGCAAGACGCGCGCACGCGCGCAAGCTTTTTCTATCGTAGTGGGGACATCCCGTCGACATCTTGAATTCAAAATCCAATTCAGACCCGCGCGACAAAAGCAAGGTCCCAACATGTTGGCTCCACAAAAATGCGGCCCCCACAAAGACTGTAAAAGACGGGTTTCGTCCCCACGTGGAAAGAGTAAGGCTTTTTTTTTTTGCAAAAAATTACCACATATAGTAAGGCTTTTTTTTTAATTGACCATGTATAGTAAGGCCTTTGCTTTTTTTTTTCTTTCAAAAATTGACCATGTATATTGACTTTATATTGAGGCTTTTTTGTTAAATAAAAAAACGAACAGTAAGGCTTTTACTATTTTTGCAAAAAAAAAAAAAAAAAGTATAGTAAGGCTTAAAAAAAACAACCATGGTAAGGTCATTTTGCGTATGTAAGGCTTTATTTTTGCCAAAAGAAAAAGCTACGGCATAGTAGATGTAAGTAGGGAAGGACTAGTAAGGCATTTTTTAACAAAAAAGAAAAAAAAGGAGCATGTAGAGTAAGGCTTTTTTTTTTTTGAATAGACAACCATGTACCGTAAGGTTTTTTTTTTTCAAGCTTGTGTTATGGTTTCAAAGAAAGGTGTTACACTAGGATTTGGGGTTCAAATGAAGGTTTTGAATTTGTGTTTGAAAGTGTGGCTGTAAACTAGGGTTCGGCTTTTAAATTTGGGGTTTGGAAATAAAGTTGGGGGTTCCAAAAACGAGACATGTTTTGGCAAGTTGATTTTTATTAAGCGGCCGAAATTCTGCCATTTTTGCAAGCTTCCGAGAGAGCGTTTGCGCGGATCCCCCACGCGCAGCAAATCGCTTGCGGTCCCTTTGGGCTCCATGAGCATTGCTGGATCCCTCCCAAAGTTTTCCCGCGGACGGTTTCACGCGCTGTGTTGCGCCAGCTCCCGGGCTTCCTTCACCAGCTCCGTCAGGCCGGACCACATGGCCACGTCGGCCGGCGCCACGCCCATCTTCTCCATCTGACCAAACAAAATAAACAAGGCGGAAAATCGGCCGGCGGGCGAGCGGGCGGGACCGGGCGCCGCGGCCGCCCACCTGTTCCCTCAAGTACTCCACGTCCAGAGCCAGCTGAAGTCGGATTTTGGCGTCGTCCGAGGGGCCGCCGTTGGCGGCGGCGGCGGGGTTGGAGGAGGCGGCGCCCTTCCTGGCTTGCTTGAGTCGCTTCAGGCTCTCTTCCATCTTCCGCACCGAGCTCAGGACTTCGAAAATGGTCTCGTAGTACCTGGTGCCGAAGGTCAAATCGGTAGCCGTTCGGCAGCGATTTGAGGAGCGAGAAAAAAGCGCAGGCGGCCGTCTCACCTCCGCGTGCATTCGGAGAGCGCCAGCGTAAGCCAGCGCCGCACCGTGTCCGCGTCCAGGAGGCCCGTCGCGTCGCTCAGCAGCTGATGGAACGGCCGCAAGGCGTTCTCCATGTACGCCGACGCTCGCGCCGGCGCCTCCTGCCCACGCCGTGTGAAAGAAGGTGGGGGAGGAAAAAAGATGAGGGCAGAGGAACAGGAAGTTAGACGAAGAAAGGAAAAAGAAGATGAAGAAAGAGGGAGAAGATGAAGGCAGAGGAACAGGAAGAAGGAACAAGGCGGGGCTTGCCTGCGTCTCGACCCACCTTGTTGGTCCTGCGGTAGAGGCGCGGCACCTCGGCGGCGCTCTTGAGGAAGCGGCAGCTGCGCTCGCTCAGGTGGCGGGTGAGGCGCGCGCCCACGGCGGGCTGGCAGTCCCCGAGGCCCGCCTCCGACTCCCGCAGCGCCTCTGACGGGACAAAAAGCGCCAGCGTCCACCGCCCGCCCCCCTTCCCCTCGTCCGCTTTTACCTTCCACGGCGGCCACGTTGGTGAAGCCAATGTCTTCTAGTCGCCGCCTGACCATCTCCAACACTTCCGGCACCTCAAAAGGTTAGAAAAATGAAGCTCCTTCACTCACTTTGACACAGTTCCCATAGTTTGCGGGTCTTACCTGCCGGAGCAGTAGGTCTACGTCGGCGGCCATGTGGACCAGCCGCCGGGCGGAGAGGGAGGCGGGGCCTCCGCCCTCGCCGCCCGCCTCCTCCAGCGAGGTCCTGCTGGAGGCGGACGAGGCCGAGCTGGGCGGGGGCTTGCCGGGGTCTTTGCCCGCCTCGGGCGGGGCGGTCCCGCTCAGCGCCTGCGCGGCGGGCAACGGCTGAGTCTCCCGAGCGGCGGCGGCGGGGGGGCGGGGCAAAGGCCGACCTCCTTGAGGAATGTGACGTATCGCGAGTAGAGCTGCAGCGTCAGCTTCCAGAAGCGGTGGGCCAGCGGCGCCAGGTAGACTTTGTCGGACCAGCAGCGCGTCAGGCAAGACCGCAGCGACGCCGACGCCCGGAGGTGGTACCCGCTGTCGGCTGCAAAATCGTTCGCGACGCGCTCCGGTTCAAAATGAGAAGAAGCAAAAGTAGCTTTTGCCAAACTATATCCTCACATTTATACTTATTTGTTTGTATTATTGAATTCATTCTTAAACACAAAAGGCACTTATTTATATTTGTGTGTTTTTTTTAAATTCTTTTCTGAGCGTTTGGGTCTAAGAATTGCTGATACTAAATGAAAGACGCGGTAATCTATTCCTTTAGTACTTGAAGTAATCAATTACAATATCACTGATATGCATCAAGTAGTTGATTAAAATCCATATAGTGCTTGTTGCTTGACGAGTGGCTTTCAAATGAAGAGCAAATGTATTGGAAGATGATGTCACTCCTTGTTAAATTGAGTTCTAGTTTATGATGTGACCAAGCATGGTGATGAGCGACACCATTTTTGATGTTAGGCAAGGGGCCAACGGCGCGGTGGAAGAGAAAACCAAATATGGAACGGACGATACGCACCCGGTGCCGCCTCTAAGCCCTCGCTGATGGCGTTTTCTAGGCTTCCTGCTATTTCCTTGTACCTGCGAGGGCAGAAAGCGACTCATTTCCATTTTCTTCATTAAATCGTAGCAGACGAAATGAGCTATTTTAAAACACAGAATATTGCTAAACTCACCAGTATAAAATAAAAAAATAATAAATTAATTAAACGGTTAAAATATGTATTGATACCGGTGATTTTACATAGTATGTTTTTTATTCGTAAAACAAGAGTATCGATACATTTTTTCAACCTAAATGTCGAAAACGCGTCTCTGAAATTTAACACATATTCGACATTTGCGGTAAAAAAAAAAAAAAGATATTGCCAATGCTCATTTTACTCAGTACATTCTGTCATTGTAAAATCTAACAGTATCCCAGCAATTTTTGGACTGTAATTGTAGAAACATTCTAGCAACCGAGTGGCGGCTATTTTACCGTAAAACGGATTTTTTTTCTTATTTCCAGTGATTTTACACTGTACATTTTGTAAAATCAACAGTATCCATTTAATTTTTTGACATAACGGTCCAAAACGTGTTAAATTACAGTCACACATTTTGATCATATACGGTCAAAATTGCCATAGATACTGTTGACTTTATACAGTACATTTTGTATGTGTAATATCACCAGTACCAATTTTTTTTTTACCGTAATTGTAGAAAATTTCCGGCAACCAAGTTAGAGGTATTTTACCGTTACAAACACGCTTTGTTTTTTTTGAAACAATAATTTTACACATTTCGTAACTGTAAAATCAACAGTACGGATACAATTTTCTTTACCCTAAATGTGGAAAAGGCGTGACGGTAATTTAAGGGCGCGGCATTCTGCGACACGCCCCGGTCCATTTTACCTGAGCTGAAAGTAGACGGGCAGGTTCCATTTATGGCGGAAGGCGGCGTACGCCGGGTGCGCTCGGAGTCGCCGCACGCTGGCCTGCGAGCCGCACTGCCGCTCCAGGCCGCGCACGAAGGCGGCGCCGGCGCCGTAACGCTGCCGAGGGCGAGGGCCGAGGTGAAGCGAGGAAACGGCGGGCGTGCGGGCCGGGCCGCGCCCTCGCCCCCACCTGGTAGAAAACGTCGGGGTTCCCGGGGTTGAAGAGGAAGGGCAGCCTCTCCTCCATGGCTTTGGCCATCTCGGGCCACACCGAGTTGACCAGGAAGTCGTAGCCGGGAACGATGTCGCCTTTGTCGCTAGGGGGGGGGGAGAAAAGCTAAATTTCAACCCCGACGTTTGCTGGTTTCGGTGCCGCGGACGGGAATTTTCGTCGCGTAAAATACGAAGAATTCTTAGCGCCCGTATTTTCGTTTTTGAAACGGATGGACAGGTGGCGCTCGTGGCCGGCGCTCCCCTTCGCCCTCGCGGCATTGGAATGACCATCATTTCTCTGATTTTTTTTCACCATCTCCATGGGGAACACCACGAGGGAGCTGAAGTTTCCAGCAGATTGATAGAACGTCTCAAATTTCAAAGCATTTTCTACGTGATTGCAGCTAGATTTTGCGTACAAACGTAATCAATGTCCACATTTTGGACCATATGGTACCTTTATAAAGACAATTTTTGAGAAGCATTTAAATAGAATTTATGGCACTAATTTGACTGCGATTTTCGCTACATTGCGTTGAGCCAGTAGGTGGCGATAGAGGGCGGTTAACGGCTATGTCTTGAAGTGTCACCGTCACGTCACAGACTACACAGACGCTCCATGCTTTTTTTTTCACCGTGGTTCGAGCGCCGTATAATGGGATTATAAGACGCACGGTCATCTTTGGAGGAACCTTACAGTCGGAAAAGGCGGTAAGAATCTTTGTTCTTTTTCGTCCTTACGAACCCGGACATGGCTCCTCCGGTTACTTCCCTCAGGAGCCTGCAGTGATGAGGAACAAACTCCAGCAGCCTGGAGTACATCAGCTGAAGACCGTCGGGACCGGACTTGACCGCGTCCTCCACAATCACCTACCGGGAGAAGGGCAAAGGGGGGTGACGTCTCGCGCGGCAACGGTGGACTCCGCTTCCGAGTCCGGGCGCATTTACCCGATCGGTGAAGGGCTTGACCAGCACTTGTCCCACCAGCGCCTCGGCGTCTCTCGTCTTGTCGATGGTGGCGTACGTCCTGAGGCAGTGGCGCACCATGTCCACGTTGGACGTCTGAAGGCCCTCGATGAGCAGGCCCTCCAAAGACTGCTGCAGCATGGAGGTGATGCCGGCGATGCGCTGGAGACAGGGGTCCGCGCCAACGTTTGGGTGGGTTCCCCGAGGCGAAAGCCGGACCGGCCGCACCGAGACTCACGGGTCGGACTTTGTCCAACAGCGGCATGCCTTTGCTCTGCACGGCGTGGAACTGAAGCTGGTTGAACTCGGTGGCGATGCGCTCCAAGATCTGGCCTGCTAGCAAGGGGCTGGACGCCGACAGAAAGACAGATGATGTCATCCATTTAGGACACGATTTACACATATCTGCAGGTTGAAGGAAGTCGTCGGATCTCCTACGTTAACTGCCATTGAGGACGAGAGACACCAAAAGACGACAATTTCATTATTGGCTCTTAGTACCGTAACAGGAACAGTATGTTTCTCTTGTCAAATTAAGAGCAAATTAACTTGAACATGAAACAACTCTTGTAGTCCAGAGAATTTTGTTTACGGTGACTCTTTTGCACAAGGTATCTTATGACATTTTGTCAAGTTTTACACGGATGGGCAACGCGATCGAGGATGCGGTTTTAGAGCGTACGAGCCGAAAGGAAAACACGCTTCTCGATCTATATTATTTTTTAAATTTACCGAGAAACCGCTACAAAGGTAAATAGGAAATTGAACAACGGATGGTGCAGCAGCACTCTTTTGACTTTTGACTTTGTTTTTATTTAAAATTCAGGTGGTACTTGGCTAAACAGTATTTCACGGCATTTGCGTCCCAGAACAAAGGTTGAGAATCACTGACGTGCCGCAGACCCAAAAGGGGACGAGCATCGAAGGAAAAGAAACGCAAGACATTGGACACCTGTTGTTTTCCAATGAGTTGGACTCTTTAGGATTCTGCGAGTTGAGAATTTTCTCAATCTTCTCCACCGAGCGCACTACCTGGATCAGGCGCTGGACGCAAATCTGAAGGACGCAAGAAAATGCGGTGAAATCAAAAGGGATCTAAAATCAATATCTTTCTTTATGATTGCCACCTTTTTCTTCTGCAGGTCTTCCTGTTTGGACAGCTGCGCGTCAATGGCTTGGATCACCTCGCTGACGCACGACCGGAGGCTCTGCGTGGAAAAGTTCCATCAGCGCTACACTAACTGGCGTATGGAACGCAAACACATACCGTGACCTCTTCTCGAAGCTGCCCCAGCGGCACGGAGAGCTGATTGAGGGCTTTGTCCATTCCCACCTGAGACAAGACCACCAAAGACGTGTTAGAAGCAGATGCAGCGGTGATAATCCCGTCCGGTTTCATTTCACAGAATCAAGTCACCACACGCGTTATTTCAAGCCACTTCACATATGAATAACTTATGCAAACGTTGTCCTCGTGCATGAAGGGACCACTGAGCCAAGTGTGTTCTTTTTCAAGCGAGGACTCGCTGGATTTGTCCGTAATCATCTCCCTCATATAAAAAGCACAAAGACTGCAAGAAGCACTAACCAGATTGGTGGAGAGGTTGACAAAGTCAGCATAATCTTTGTTGATAAGCTCCACCATGGCTGTTTTGAGAAGCTTGTAGTAGAGTTCCAAGTCCTCCCTCATCTCCTCCAGCTGCACCTGCTTCCGACACTCGGCCACGAACTGATCCACGTCAAAGTCATCCTAAGGACGCGTTAGAAACAAACATTGAGCCTCTCGCGATGATGTAGTTCAAAGAAAATCCTTATCGCCTTTCGTATCGTTGTAATCGGTGACTGTAATCGGTATCTTAATTAAGATCGATAACGTGAATAAAAACACGCGTTACCTTCATAAAAACGTCCTTGTCGAAGCACAGAGAGTCCGGGCCCTTCGGTAAATTCATAATGAAGATTACAAAGCAGCTACAACATAATAAGCAAGAAAAAAAAGGGAGCTGCTATTATTTGGAGTCACTTCCGCAAACATGGCACATGACCAACGAAGAAGAGATTGTATTTTGGAGGACCACAGCGCGTCTTAGCGGGCGCCAGTAGTAAACTGCAGCGCGGTACTGCAATAACATCGTAAACCTTAAAAAAAATGTCTAGATTACCAAACAATAGGCTTTGTGTAAAAAAACTAATATAAATACTTATTTTAAAAGAACAAAGCTTTAATTCTGTTTTAGTCTTGTAGACTAGATATAACTGCTGTAAATATACATGCGACAAATGAATGAGTGTTCGTAAATCTTGGGCTTCGGTCCCTTTTTTTGTATGTATGTTCGAGGTAATAAATCTGACGGCAGTAAAATTGTCGGGCAATGCAGCAAGAGAAGCCCAACAGGATACGGGCTTGTAAAAGACGCGTTCAGGAAACACATGGACGTCGGACAAGCCAATCTCGGAGGAGAAAGTGGATTTGAAGCCTTTTGCACAACATTTTTTTCTTCCAATATCATATTCTGTATTTTAGCCAAGGGATGGAACACTCCTGGTAGTGTGATAAATAATTGGTAGCATTCTGGGTAAAATTTCAGCTCTTCTTTCAATACTTTCCAATTGATACAAATTGCCTGTGATATAAAGATCAAATTAATGGAAAATTATCGTACGATGATGTTCTGTGTGTGTCATGGTTTCTTTTTGTTTTCCTGTCAATTGCATGGCGTTTGCCCTTGTCGGCCACCGTACTAGAACAAAGAAACAAGCAGGCTCTTTTCAACGTGCCAGCTATATTAGTGTGTCACGTTCCCTGGTTTACATGAACGCACCATCAGTTTAAGCTCGCCAGGGGGCGTAACCGTTCCAGAATCTTTGAGGCGGAGCAGCCCCGGATCTTCAAGACAGGTGCTCCGGATCCCGATCCATCCCCGTAGAGAGGAAATCGTGACGATTTCCGCGTAGGAGGGGGCGAGAGAGGGAAGGAAGGAAAGAAGGAAGGAAGGAAGGGAGGAAGGAAGGAAGGAGGGAGGGAGCGAGCCTGTGATCGGAGCAGCACCAGCATCGCCGCAGACGGAGCGAGATGGCGGAGTGCGGCCGGAAGGCGCTGTCCCTCCTCGAGGCGGCCCGCTCCCGCTACGAGAGCCTGCAGATATCCGACGACGTGTTCGGCGAGTCCGGGGACGACAGCAGCGACAACCCGTTCTACAGCACCTCCGGAGATTCCGACTCGGACACCTATCGAGGAGAGGATGAGGAACACCAACACCACCACCACCATCACCACCACCATCACCATCATCATCATCCTCACCACTACCAGCAGCAGCATCAGCAGAGACGGGAGCGAGAGGGAGCGGGGGGAAGCAGCCCCGGTCCGCCCGGTGCTCTGTCCCGGAGCCAAGCCGAGGAGGAGGGCTGGACCGAGACCCTGCAGGATGTCACCGTGCCGCCCTATAAAGGATCTTACGGTGAGGCGTCACGAGGAAGGTCGCGTGTCGCGCTACCACCTTTTATGACGGCCCATTCAAGCATCGCGATGGCGACTCTCGCTCGTTTTAGATTACTTGTGTGTGTGTGTCAAGTGAGGTGTGTGTGTTGGGGGGGGGGGGGGGGCAGGATGACACTGCATCATTAATCGCTCTTTTGATGCTCCCCATGCATTGTCACATTGCATTAAATTGAAAAAATGAACGGCGTATGTACAGCGCTGCAAAATAGTGACGGGCGTTTTGATCATTTTGACATCTGTTGAAAAGCTACACCATTCGATGATGCACATTATTATTTTTCATCTTCATCTGATTCATGTTTTGTCATTGTGCGGGCACCACAGCGTGCAAGGTTCTCAAGCGTTCTATTTATTTGTTTTTCAGCCAAATACCCTCTGGCCTAGCCATAGGCAAACTACGGCCCGGGGGCCATATGTGTGTGGCCCTTTAAGTTTCTTAACCTGGTCTCCCGAACTTGAAGAAGTTATCAATCAGGAGGAGAGTGATGTTAAGAGCGTATTTCAATGTTAATATACTTTTAAAATAGTAACTAAAATTATATATATATATATATATATATATATATATATATATATATATATATATATATATATATATATATATATAGTACGACTCTCAAAGTGGTAAGTTAGTCTCCAGCAGGATATTCAAAGCTTCCCAGGATGCTTTGCATCCTGCTCATGTTTGCTTGTTGGAGATGCAGCAGGTGTGCGTTGTTTGTGCAGCATTGTGGCCTTATTTGCACAAACGACGCGGGCGAGGTCATCCGCCATTCACCACGGTCCATACTCGCCAAAAACTTCAAATGTGCGCCGAGCGTTCTTCAGAGTGACCTTTCTGCTTCCTGCGTTTTGTTTTTCGCCAGCTGACGGGCAGCGATGTGACAGGCCGGCGCCACGGCGTACATAAATCATCAGCCGCAGTCAGAAAGCCGCAAATCACTTTAAATGTCCATCTGGCTCCTGCTTGGCGGGCAAATGACACTTTGAAAGCATTTTTTCCCCTAATTACACAAGGTCAAATTTTTCTTATCTTTTTTGGGTGGTCGTGCGAGTGTGGAGGAGGGCCAAGATTCGAAAGTGAGGCAAGCGCTTAATGGCGGCGATGCGGGGGATTTAAAGCAGCCATGATTCATTTGCGCTTAAGAGATTACGGCTGGGCTCCCTTCGTATGTCGTCTGTTATGCAATGTTGGAAATCCACGCGGCCGCAAAGATGTCACAGAAAAGAAATCATACAGGAGTCGCAGAAAACAAAAGAATAGGGCTGGCCAATGACTTGGAATTAATCCGATTCATTTGTCAGTTTAAAAATCAGTCATCTGAAAACGAGCTACGTGGTGAAATTGACGTTTCGCATGAATTGTTTGCTCGATCTGTTTACAAACCTTACTAACTACTGTTAACTACTTCATTTTCCAGCACTCCTTTATCCTGGGCTTAACACTTGAAAAGAAATAAATGAATACATACCTAGGCTTGAATAAAAGATGCGGAAAAATACATCTTTCCTATTGAATAATTGAATTGTGACTGATTTAAGCGACTGTGGCTGAAAGAAAGTCATATTGAACATCCCTACCGGAAACTAAATTATATTTCAATTGAATTAATGGCAAGTTTTTAGCAAAAGAATCATTTTCAGCAAATTTTAGAAAGACTTTATAAAGCTTCCTGCTAAACTGCTATTAAAAATAGACAGTGGGGCTGAAAGCTTTGGCTAAGTTTTGTGTGGGGTTCAGGTATCCATGAGATTGTGGGAAAAGATCAAATGAACTTCATTCATACCTTTTGTTATGAATACTGGGTTCCCACAGGAACGAATTTGAGAATGTTTTGGCACTTTTTTGCGTTTTAATGTCAGAAAACAGCTGTTTTTGCCCACTTCGTTCACCCCGAGAAGATAAGCGGTCACGATAATGGCTGGACGGATGTTTGGTGGCCTGCGGTATTGAGTGATATCATAAAAGGGGCGTGGCAGCCCAACGTGAGAGGTGCGGCTTCAGTAAACAAGACGTTTCACTCATAGAAATGTCAATACCGTAAAACTCATATTTAAAGCGAAATTAAATCGTGTAATTAATTTAAAAATCGATAGTATTTAACTGAGGAAAATGTCAAATCTCATGATCTAGGTCCTTTCATTTACAATCGGAAGTACTTTCAGTTCATCGGCAGCCATGCAGTGGAGTTCTAAAGTGCTGCGTCTGAACGGTAGAGGAAAAATGACATATATTTGCTGAGCTCCGCATCAAATCATTTCATTATCTTCCT
This sequence comes from Hippichthys cyanospilos, assembly GCF_059441005.1. Lineage (NCBI taxonomy): Eukaryota > Metazoa > Chordata > Actinopteri > Syngnathiformes > Syngnathidae > Hippichthys > Hippichthys cyanospilos. The sequence goes on from NC_142376.1 coordinate 1,882,959, forward strand.
CCGCTTCTGCTGCTCTCGCCGGTGAGTCGCGTCCCGAGGAATGGTCCCTTTTGGCCCAGTCCTACTTCCGCCTTTCAAATCTAATGGAATGCAAAGGCACAAGAAGCCTTTTGCACGTTAATGGCGGTCTGCTGCTCGCCCACGTTTTACGTGGGACCGCCCCGCTTGCTTTCTTGACTCCGCGGACACTTGCTAGTTTGCCGCTGAAGGATAATCGATGATGTGCGCGTCAACGGAGATGCTGCTCGGCGCATCCTCAATACGGGGCCAGAAGGAATGCAGGAAGTGATGTCATTGGATGCTTGCCGTTAGGGTTTTTTCCGACGCTAAGCCACAACTTTTTTCTCATGATTCGAGCCCTGCGGCTTATAGTCCAGTGTGACCTATCTGCCGTTTTTTGGGGGGGTTTTTTACGAGCCACCGGGGGGCAATGTAAATGTGTGTATCTGCTCAAAGTGTCAATTTATGGAATAACTATGAAATAGAATTGAAAAGATGTGAATCAATGACTGTGATCAAAAAAGTTTTAAAAATATAGTAATACAAATACATAAAAAATGTAGAAATTGATTAAAATCTTGTACAAACATTTGTGACATCAAAATTTTAAATATATATATATATATATATATATATATATATATATATATATATATATATATATATATATATATATATATATATATATATATATATGTGATTATATCCACAAATTAAGAGCAATGTGTTATTATATTGTTTTGTTTTATTATTGAAAATATCCATCCATTTTTTATGAATATGTTGGTGCTAAGCAGACAAAAAAAGTTTCAAAAATTAATAAATGAAAACAGCAAAATAATTCCATATACCATCTTTTGCCTAAATATGTGATGTTATGACTTGCGGCCTGTCAGTGCGGCTTATAAAATAAGGTACTGACTACTACCTACTTTGACTTTTGCCTAGCGGTTAGCTCGACTCCTTCCTGTGCACCAAATCAACGGGTACTCGAAAAAAGTACTCAAGAACCCGTTTCACCCCAAATTTGGAGCGCTCCCAAATTCCCCTCAGCTGAATATTTAGAGTGACTAAATATTTCAAGCCTTTCATAAGCCGAGTTGTCATTCCAGCAAAGTGAGGCGACACCGAGCCGTCTGCAAGTGCAGAAGCGGCGCACTGTGACATGATGGCGGCTGTCATGTTGAATAAATCGCCGTCACGCCCTCGAGCTGCCGTGTCAGCGCGCTGCGTTAATGTCGGGCTTGTCGCCGAGACGTTACGCTTCAGAGTTCTCCGGGTTCCCGTTCACTTATTCAATTTCACTTTTTCAATATCAGTGCGATGCTTTGATAGTTAGATCAAAGGCATTTACATGAAAGGAAAAATGTTGAAAGAAGACACCAGGGAGCTGAATTTTCACCCAAATGGTGACAACATGTCAAATTTCAACATGGCAGGAGCACTTTGTTATCAAGCTACCAAGAGTGTGCAGTTTGTTGAATCCTTTGAGCATTACTTCAAAGGCCTTTCGCATTAAAGAAAAAGCATTGAAAGAAGACACCAGGGAGCTGAAATTTCATCCAGATGGCGACATGTCAAATTTCAAGTCATGGTCTCAGTTGGTGCGATCTCGACAGCAAGAGAGTCCAGGAACGTTGCCGCCTCCCCCTCCGAGATACATTTCTCACCCGTGTTTGGTTCCAGGTCCCGCTCAGAAGATGCCGGCAAGCGCCAGCGCCCTGGATTTCTTCCAGCTCTTCGTCCCGGACAACTGCATCCAAAACATGGTGACGCAGACCAACATGTACGCCAAGAAGTTCCAGGAGCGCTTCGGCTCCGACGAGGGCTGGCGCCCGGTCACGGCCCAGGAGATGAAGGCCTTCCTGGGCTTCGTCACGTCCACCGGCGTGCACCACTGCGAGTCGGTGCTGAGCATCTGGAGCTCGGGCTTCTTCGGCAACCGCAGCATCGCGCTCAAGATGAGCCAGGCGCGCTTCGAGAAGATCCTCAAGTACTTCCACATCGTGGCCTTCAGGCCCTCGCAGGGGAGCAACCAGGGCCTGTACAAGATCCAGCCCTTCCTGGACTCGCTGCAGCAGGCTTTCGGCTGCACCTTCAAGCCTTCGCAGACACAGGTGGGGGCGCGTCGCTCGAACCGACCTCGACGGGGATTACCGTAGCTCCCCGAATAGAGGATCCGCCCTTAACTCGTTCACTGCCAAAGACGAATTTTCACGTTTTTTTGTGTTTTTGTTTTTTTTTGATTGAAGGGACTGGGGAATGCTTGGTACCAGGTAATCGATTACTTTGGATAGTTAAGTGCTAGGGTGAGATAGATAAATTTAAGTGTTGGTGTAACTATTTAGGTCAGGGCTCAACTTTTTACTTAAAAATCAGGGCCCCTTTTGTTTCGTTTTGACTTAAAACTATTAAACAGTAAAAATCAATATAGCAAGTAGTTACAAATTGTCTATAGTATAGATTAGAATGCCTAAAGTTCATACATTTATAGTAATCAAGTACTTTTCTTGATTAGTTGATCGATTAGCATCGATCGACGCTTGAAAATTTAAAAAGGACTAAAAAAAAAACAAAAAAAAACAATATATAGCTGGAAGTGAATGTGCGGAGTCCTGACCCCAGGTGACAAGTTTAAAAAACTGGCCTAAAAGCCGCTGGGCTCAAATCATGAGAAAAAAGATGCGGTTTATAGTACGTAATTTCCGCTAGTATGTTTCCAGCAGCACAGTACTGCATCATTCTGAGAGCTGTTTCTCATTTTGTGTTGGAGCTCATTAAGTTAAGTAGCTGTACCTAATCTCATGGCCGGCTAATGTCATTTTGCGGTACCGAGCGCCATCCATCACTCGCGCGCAGGGAAATGTCAAAGCCACAAAGCAAGGACAAACCGCATGCAAATAACGTTGCGCTACCAAAAACGTTTTTTTTTTTTTTTTTTTTCTAAAGCGTTACATACTGATTATTACCCGCAAAGCAACACTGGCACTTTGGTTGGGATCAAAGCAAGCAGTTGCCACGGTAACAGCCACGACAGAGCCGTCAGGACAAACATGCAGGACAAGGAGGGATTGCGTAACGGTCCATGTTTAGACTTTCAAAATCCATCTTTTGGATGCAGAAGAATAAGTGAGGGTGAGAGCAGAAATCCTTCGCTTTCCAAAACATTTATGGCTTTGAAAGACAAAAGACAAATTTTGTCCAAAAGAAGACCTGGACAGCCCTGAAAGAAATGATATAACACAATTAGCAAATGGAGACACCCCCCCCCCCCTTTTTTTTAGATCTCAGTGTCAATTGTTGAAAACTCGGCTATGTGGACTTCGGATATGCATCGTTAGCGTTTGGTTGTTGGATCGGTACAAGCGTGATTTTTGCTTTGCAGGTTCTTCACGAGCCCCTAATAGACGAAGACCCGGTTTTCATCAGCACCTGCACAGAACGCGAGCAGCGCAAGAGGAAGAAGAGGAAGTTCAGCCTTTGGGTTCGCCAGTGCACCTCCACCGGATTCATCTGTCAGGTGTGCGGATACCACCTAATTTGAGTCCAAAATCTGCTTTCAATAGGATGTGAGATTTTGTTTTGATCTAGTCACATTTTAGTCGACTAATCGACTGAGCATTTTTGTCATATTTTAGTTAGGGCCCGTAGTTAGTGTCAACTATTGCCACCATCTAGTGGCCGACAGTGGAATTAGAGCAAGAATAAACTAGTCAGAACAAAATGGTTCTTTCAGTGTCAACGAGTGCCGCCATCTGGTGGTCGACAGGGGAATTTTATCAAGCATAAACGAGACAATAAAAGCTTTCCTTCATAGTGTCGACTAGTGCCATCATCTAGTGGTCAACTGTGGAATTACACTAAGAATAAACAAGTCAGAACAAAAATCTTTCTTTTAGATTTGAATAGCGCCACCATCTAGTGGTTGACAGAATATCTCTGAGCATAATCAAGCCAGAACAAAATATTTTATAGGTACAAGTCGGAACAAAATTGTTCTTTCAGTGTCAATTAGTGCCACCATCTAGTGGTTGAAAGTGGAATCACCACAAGAATGAACAAGTCTGAACAAATTCATTCTTTCGGGGTCAACTAGTGCTGCCATCTAATGGTCGATAATGGAATTACACCAAGAATAAACAAGTCAACAAATTCATTCTTTCGGGGTCAACTAGTGCTGCCATCTATTGGTTGAAAGTGGAATTACCTCAAGACTAAACAAGTCAGAATAAAGTGGTTCTTTCAGTGTAAACTACTATATTGGTCAGCAGTGGAATTCCGCCAAGACTAAGCAAGTCAGAAAAAAATTGTTCTTTGATAGTATCAACTAGTGCCACCATCTAATGGTCGACAGTGAAACTACACTAAAAATAAGTCAGAACAAAATCGGTTTCATTGTGCCGCCATCTAGTGGCTGACAGTGGGATTACACAGAGAATAAACAAGTCAGAACAAAATCGTTTTTAAAGCGTCGACCGGCGCTGCCGTCTAGTGGTCTACAGTGGAATTACACTAAAAATAAACTGACCAAAACAAAACGTAGCTTTCCAAAGAATTAGGCAATTATAACAGTACCGCAAATATGCGATGGGACGTCTTGCAAATCTCATCGCGTTAATTCAGCAAACACATTAAAATTCTGACTTCCGATTACCAGTCAGCCGATGCGCGCGCTCCGACTCGCGCTGCCGACCAGACGCTAAAATGAGTTAGTGGAGCGAATCGATCCGATTCCATTAGCGCCGGCCACTCAGCGGCGCGGCCGCAAGCGCGCCACACGTTGGCTAATCGGCCTAATGCGGCGCGAGTCTGCGCAGATCTCGGTGCATCTGAAAGAGGGCCAAGGCGCCGACGGGCTGGGCGCCCTCAAGAACAAGCCTCAGCTGCACAGTCTGGTGGCCAAGCAGCTGTGCCAGAACATCTCCGGCAAGAACACCATCGTCTTCACGGGACCGTCCATCACCAGTCTGGGACTCTTCGCCGAGTTCAGCAAGCAAGGTCGGCTTAATAAAAATGTGCCGTAGTTTCATCAAATCATTAAAAGTACTTATTATTCTACCACTTATTTTATGGATTAACCAAATACAATCTCATTTTGAATTCCTCGGTTACCGATTACTAAACAATTTCTTTTTACTTAGTAATGTTAAGCAGAAACAAAAATAGTATAGTGTACATTTTTGTTTGAAAACTTTGACTTTGACGTTGATTACTTAAACCTGAAATACTTTAATATCTTATTACCAAAATGAATCAATTAATAATTTTATGTACAAAACTACATATCGATTACTAGTTAATAAGTACTGATCATCAATTACATTGGTGCTACTTAATTAGCTAAAGCAATCGATGACTTAAGTAATTACCTGGGTACTACTGAATTACATAAGTAATTGATTCTTTTCATATCAGCCATTTTAACCCTTCGTTAGTCAAACGTTTTAAAAATATTATAAAAAGTATCTGGACATGAATGTAAATATAAAACAAAAGTTTTGAAAGATACGATGAATATTTTTTGGAGTTCTCCTGCAACTCAGTCAGGCTGGACAAATGAGATGAGCCCTTAAAAATAAAGGAAGGGTAAAAAAAACAGAAGCACGGCTCGGAAAAAGCAAGCCAAGCCCTTTTGCGTCTTGTGTCCCTGTGCAGACATTTACTGCTGCGGTCTGCTGAGCACCAGGAAGAGCGACTGCACGGGTCTGCCGCAAAGCATGCTGGTCTGCAGCTCCACGCCGGCGCAACGCGGCCAGTGGCGGGTGATGATGCAAGGCAACATGTCGCTCATCAGCTGGTACAACAAGGGACACTTCAGGTTCCTCACCAATGCCTACTCGCCCACTAAACAAGGTGCTAAAATGAAACTCATGTCATTACGATATCATTTTTTTGGCCCCTGATACTGATTCCGATACAGTCACTAATTGGATTTTTTTTTTTTTTTTTTAATAATAAAGAACGACACTTTTCACCCCTGAGGCACAATAGATTGGAAAGTGATTTGTTAGTACTCGCCGATACCGATACATTCATTTTAATGCAGTATCGGTACACATCACGATACCGATGTCAATATCGGAGCAGCGCTAGCTAAAATGTTAGCATGCAAAAAGAAAGCAACATATCAGCAACAGTAAGAAGCACCGCCTGCTTTTCGCGGAGAAGCGCCCTGTGGTCTGATGAGTCCATTACATGTGTTTTTGTCAGGTTTGATCATCAAGAGAAAAAGCGGCGAGGTTCCGTGTCCCCTCGCCGTGGAGGCCTTCGCGGCGCATCTCAGCTACATCTGCAAATACGACGACAAGTTCAGCAAGTACGCGCGCCCGAATGATGTTACCTCGCGCGGCCGTTTCGCTCATCCTTCATGTGCGGGAAATAATTCGGAATCAATATAGATATTTGACGCGACTCGTTTCCTGTCAGCTCTTGTAAAGGTAAACTTTGACGGCTCTAGGCGTCCGTGGCAGCGAATGTGGAGGACGGGACGCATTTGCGTGTCTAAACCCATAAAATACGCTCATTTGTGATGATGTCTCTTGGCTAAAATAAGGCCAGAATCATGTGGAAGAAAACGACCCAAAATGGTCAAAACATTGCATAAGGGGTCAAAGGGGTCATTGTGTTCAATGACAAAAAAAAATGAAGCTTCTAGTGAGTTGGCGTCCATGTTTTCAGGTACTTTATCTTCCACAAGCCCAACAAGACGTGGCAGCAGGTGTTCTGGCTCAGCATCAGCATCGCCATCAACAACGCCTACGTCCTCTACAAGATGTCGGACGCCTACGCCGCCAAGCGCTACAGCCGGGCGCAGTTCGGCGAGAGACTGGTCAAGGAGCTGCTGGACGTGGACGACGACTCGCCCGTCCCGTGAGGAGACCCGTCACACGCCGCCATCGCATACGCATTCACGCACACGCACGTCTCCGTGAAGCGGCGCCAAGTCCGTTTCGCTTTGTACTGGAAATAATGTCGCTAGCGCGGGGATCGCCAAGATTTGGAAAAACCGCAAGGTCGCGTGAGACGTTGCCGCCCTGTAATGCAAGCTTAAGAATTCCACGCCAAAATGTATTTATTTTCACTCCCAGCACTTTTTGGACACTCTACACCTTATTCAGAAAAATGAGGGCATCCTGGCAACCATTTTTTTTTCACTTCAAAAATTTCCACTCTACCCATAATCCGATTTTACAAATGACAAAAACAGACATTCAAGTGAATGAGTTTGAATCGACTAAATTCTTATCTCACTTCAAGTAAGAATTCTGAAAATAGGCAGAATTTTGACTTCAAGAGTTCCCAGAATTTAAGATCAGAATTTTTACTTTGATGTGAGAATTCTGTCTTTATTCTCAATTGTGACACTCCTCAGAATTCTGAGGTTGAGCTGAGAGGCAGAATCCTGACCTGAAAGTAAGAATTCTGACCTTTAAAAAGTGATGATTCTGAGCATTCAGAATTCTCACTTTGATGAGAATTCTCACCTGACAGACTCAGAATTCTGAAGTTGAACTGAAGGCAGAATCCTGACCTGAAAGTAAGAATTCTGACCTTTAAAAAGCGATGATTCTGAGCAGTCAGAATTCTCACTTTGATGAGAATTCTCACCTCAGTGCTCAGAATTCTGAAGTGGAGCTTAAAAGCAGAATTCTGACCTGAAAGCAATAATTCACACTTAAAGCGAATTCTCATTTGTGAGAATTGTGAAAATAGTCCAGAACTCCAATTCCAATCTGTACATACAACAAAAGTCATTGCAGCTCCGCTTACCTTTAGGCTTGCGCACGACGGCCAGGACGCGACACACTCGAGGGCGTCGTCGTCGTTTCCGCACGATAGCGTCGACGGCGTGGCCATTGCTTGAAAGCGGCTCCGCATCTTCAGCCGGCGTGGATGATCAGGTCGCGGGCTGGAGAACGTCTCGAACGAATGTTCACAAATCTCCAAAACGTTTTGCCCTTCGAAAGCTCACACTTCCAAATCCAACTGTGACTTATTCAAAGTTGAACAATGGAGTAAATATGGAAAACGACAATGAAAAATTGTGTACATATAGATGTATGAAATTAAGCTGTAATCGAGTCATCACCGTACTTTTCAGTGTCTTTCTATATTGTTTACAAATGGCATACATCACAGACTCAAGATTGTCATTTTTTAAATTATTAATCCAAAGCGATGTTGTTGTCACTTAAGCGTGTGTGAGCGCGCGCGTGTGTGTGAGAACTACTAAATGTCCCGTGCTCACTTTCAGTTCACTTCAGTGTTCCATAAAAGCCACGTGCACAAAATTGTGATGAAAGAAACACTATGTAACAACGTGTCTGTTGTTGAGGCCCCGCCCTCTGGTCACACGTAATACTCATAGGTGCGTTAGCATTAGCATTAGCACTAACAACATACTTCGCCACCGGATATTTAGCGTATTTCAAGATGCGTCATTTAGCGTGTGTATGTTGTCGTCTCAGAATTCCCATTTCATTCTCAGAATTGGTCAGAATTCTCCTTTTAAAATCAGAAGTCAGAATCTTCTCCTTAAATTCAAAATTTCACACTTCACGGAAATTGAGATCAGATCAGGTCAGAGAATAGCCAGAACTGAATTCTCAGAACTGTCATTTAAAGGTGAAAATTCTGAGAATAAAGTCAGAATTCTCACTCAATAATTCTGATGATAAAATATGAGAATTCTCACTTTAAAGTCAGAATTCCAACTTCAAATAAAGTCACAATTCTCATTTCAAATAATTCTGATAATAAAGTAAAATGAGAAAAAAATCTGAATTCTGACTTCAAAGGAATCTGAAGTTGAGATCAGATCAGAATTGGGGTATATAGCCTTTACTGACTTTTAACATGAGACTCCTGAGAGTAGTCAGAATTTTCATTTGAAGGTGAAGAATTATGAGAATAACGTGAAAATTCTCATTTTAAGCGACCCTTATAATAAAGTAAAACCACAATTCTGAAAATGAAGTCAGAATTTGGAGATAAAACGTGAGAAAACGTCTTCCTCTCAATTCTGACACTTCTCAGAATTTTCAAATTGAGATCGAAGTCTGAATGATGAGAACGGTGGACCAAAGGAAACTCGCTGGAGGGAGGAGGCGGAGTCCAAGCCAGCACGGCTAACTAACCACGAAGCCACTCCCGCGCCACCTCATTCATTACGGACTAACGCGCATTCATTACACTTGGTGGAATTTATTCATCTCGTAAGCAGGCGCTATGGGAAACAAGTAGACTTCCATGTTAGGACGTCGTAGAAGCCACGTAGAGGAAGGCGGAGGAACACATGGTTGAAAAACAACAACAACAAAAATTCTGATGAGCCCGCCAGAGCTTTGAGTGCGCGCGTGTGTGTGTGTGTGTGTGTGTGTGTGCATGTATTGTTGACACTGGGTTGAAATGTGTACAATAACTGGACCAAATAAATTTCTGAAACCTGTAACCGTGTGTCATTTTTCAAAATATGAACATACCAACTTTTTTTTCTCATGATTTGATCCCAGCTTATCTGCACTTTTGTTACTAGCCACGAGGCGGCGCTGGTAAAGCAAACGTTTGTGTCCAAGGTGTCAACTTTGAGAACTTGGAAACAGAACTGAAAAGATCTGAATCAATGGCTGTGCTCAAAAAAAAGTTTGAAAAATATAGTATTCTAAATATAAAAATAAAAGAATCTGATCTTGTACAGAATTTGTCACTCTTAAAAATAAATACATACCTTAAGTGAACTTACATGTTCAAAATGATGCCAAGATAAATATTGCACTTGAACGTGTAAAAGATGCCCAGATCGCTGGAAATGTAAAATAAAAACGTATAGCAACGACCTAAACAAAGCGTAAACAATCAGCCCCCCTCAAAAAATAAAAATACTTTATTGCTAAGTTACTACTGTAGTTAGTTCTGCTGGTCGTTTTACAAATGACCAGCAGATGGCGGCAAATCACAGTTTATATTATTAGTTACATTAGTTGTATACGCTGTAATGCGAGAATTCAGTGAGAATTCTCTGTAATGCGCCCCAACACATCAAGATGCTTAAAGGCACAATAGTTAAGCAAAGTAAACGAGTAAAATAATAATAAGAAACAAGATAAAGTAAGTAATTAGGTAAACAAAGTAAGGTAAATAAGTAAAATAAAGAAACAAAATAAAGTATGTCAAGCAAGTACGTAAGAAAACAGAAAGAAACTAAGTAAAAGAGAAAGACTGGAAGAAACAAAGACAAATTTCCCACGACAAGTTACGCCTTTTTAAATTCAAATACTATACAGCGTTGAACTTCTACTGCCACTTCTAATGACAGCGGTTATCTTGCATTTACATCAAATATTCTCGAAACTTTATCAAGGCGCATAAATCATTCAACTTTCTTCGCGCTGTCACGACTCCCAAACACGCTCACGTGAAAGACAACCGCTTCCTGTGTGCGCACCCACAAAAACAAGAATGTCAGGCCCACCGATGACTCCAGATGATCAGTAGGCGTGGATGCTCAAATAATGCAAGAGACTTAACCTTGAGTTGAATCCGCTACGGAAACATTTGCATGTCATCTTTTACAACTTTGTTTTTTTAAATGAACACTCGGGGCTATTATGCAACTTGATATAAATAATTCAAGTGGGAGTGTCCCAATACTTTTGCCTGCATGGTGTGCATTAAGACAAAAAAAAAAAAAAAAACCAAGACATTAGTCATGACAGGTCTCCTCTTTTCCAAAAGAATTCAGCCAGATCACCTATAAAGGCTGGCGGCAAAACTAACTGGGCGTTTCCTTTCTCCTTTTTTTTTTTTCCTTCCTATTTTTGTTCTTTTTTGAACGATATCATAAAAGGTTAGTCATTCGGCTCAATGAAAAGCGCGCCGGTGTTTTCATGAGACTTTCCCAACTTTACAACCGCCGTCTCCACCGTGTCTGGGGTTCTCCACCCAGCGCCGCCTACACCAGGTTAATGCGAGGTTAGCTCTCAAACTATATCAAATCTAAACCAGGAAAAAAAAAAAAAAACACTGTGTTATACTATATATGTATATATGTTATATATGAAATCTAAAATTATAATATAATGCAATAAATCGAATTAATTTAATTAATTTTTTAAAAATAATTTTTCATCACCAGGAAATATAATGTAATAAAATAAAATAATAGGGCTGGACGAAAAAAATCGAATTAATTCAATTAATTCGTTTTTTTTTAAGAAATTTTCAACACAAAAAATATAATATAACATAATATAATATAAAATAACATAATATAATACAATGTAACATAACATAACAAGGCTGGGCAATAAATTGAATGAATTCAATTGAGTTTTTTTTTAAATCAACCATTTGAAAATGAGCTAAATTATGAAAACAACAACAAGCAAGTTATGCAAAAGCTATGAATAGCTTTCTTGTAATATCAGTAATATAGTTTATTGGGTAAATTATATTTTTTCATTGGTTGAAAAACTTAAATAGCAAACGTAATTAAAAAAAGTATATAAAAACATATTAAAATATATGTAAAAATGTAACACGTCCCACCTAAAAAAAAAAACAGCCCTCCAAGTACTATGCCATGCGATAATCAGGTTAGCTTAATGCTAACGAACAGTGCAAAACGTCTTGGCTGAGCTAATGAAAGGCATCTACGAGATGACATCATGACAATTCAAGCAGCAGATATCTGAACAAAAAGGGCGCCTCAGCACATGTAGACCGAAAATTTCACAAGTCTCACACGCGCATAAAAACAAAATATCACTGCACTTTACGGACTTACTTCTGATAGTTGTCAACCTCTTCTTCATTTTTCTGCATGACTGCCCCCAGTGGCCAAAACCTGCATAACACAAGGAGCAACAACAAATTAATCATGATGCTCGATTTAAATATAATAAACTCCTTTTATTATTTTCTGAACACGCCGATTACACAAACGAAGGTAAGAATTTGTTGTTTTTTTTCACCGCGATGCTACGATCCCGGACGACAAAGTCGGATATTGTTTGTCCTTTTTTGGCCCCGCGTCGTCCAAGATGGCAGCCGATTGTTGATGACGTTCAATGATTAACCTCAATGGACGTCTCGGTGTTTACCCTCCCTCTTGCGACACGGGCGCACGTGGCCGCCGCGCCATTCTTTTTCAAATGTCCGTCGCCCCTTTTGACATGAAATATGACTTTTGATAAGATATTTTTTTCCAACTTAAGAGATAAGGCTTGCTCGGACCTTTGGCACCGGCAAGGATGCTTGTTAGGCCTCGGGAGCACTCTGAAAAGGGCTTCGAAATGCGATCGATTATTAACCCTCCCGTTATGTTGCGGGTCAAACTGACCCATTTGAAGGTTGTATTCAAAGTTGAACGTAGTTTTTCAGCTGCTTAAGTGTAATCATCGATTATAAATGACAATTCTGTGCATTGCTTTTTGAATTATTTTTTTAATTCATAAATCTGCAAAATCTGGGTCCAAATGACCCAAGAATCTTATCGTTGACTAAAAGCGTCCCGGGTCAAAGTGACCCATTATTGCTGTTCCACGCAAACTGCTGTTAGCGAGGACGGTTAAAGTATACGTTAGCTGACTTGGTGAGACCGAGGCTAGCAACGCGCGGGGAGGATACGGTGCGCGCGCGTATCGCTTGCAGATGGAGCGCCTCATCTCCCACTCAGGTCGCGTCCCCACTCGGGGAGCGGGGTCACCGGCGTAGCCATTAGCCTGTTAGCATGATGATGTTAGAGCGACTCGGGGGTGGAATGAGCACCATACTTCCAATTGCATGCAGCTGGGAGAGAGAAGGTGGAAGTGGGGGGGGGGGTCATTATAGCCCCCCCCCTTCACATGCATGTGTGTGTGTGCGCCATGTGTGGAGCAAGTGTGTAGGTGTGAAGGGATCAGGCATCGGGGGATTGGGGCATGACATCGTCATATAATAGAATAATGTTTTATGTCATCGGAAGGAGGGGGCGGCTTTTGAGGGGGGGCGAATATTTTCATAAAGCGTACACACATTATACAAGGCCCGCTTAAGCATTTCTTCAATATCCTTCATGTTGAACTTTAGGTCCACGTACGCTCGAAGTTGTCCTACTTGTAAGACACAGTAACTTGTGAGCGACATTTTTCGGAGATTTGAACAGCATTTAGGCAAGTATAAACACATCTAATCCAATGTTTGCTTAATCCTGCGATAGGAACAAGTTTCTTTGTAAATTAAGAGCAAATGAATTGGAACATGAAGCAAGTTACTGCTAAATCGTGTTATAGTGACTTCTTTAAAAAAGTTTGTTGTTTTTGTTATAAGGAAGCATAAGTTAGAGATGGGAAGGTGAAGCCTCATGAATCACTCGAAATATTTTTTGGGCTAGATGGCACTCTGATTAAAGAGTGGGAAATTTAATACGTTTTCATTGCATTAGCCTTGAGTTTTAACTCAAAAGCACCGTCTCGACGAGTCTTATAGATTTTCCCATCGCTAGTTTTAGCCAGAATGTTCCATTAACAGGTTTCATGCAGGTATATTCAAATCTAATTGAATGTTTCTTAATGTTGTGGCCGGGACAGGTTTGTTTCAAATTAAGAGCAAATTAATTGGAACATGAAGCATGGGATTGCAAAGTTGCATTTTAGTGGCTCCTTGTTAGACTGTATGCATTTTTTTGTTAAAGGCCGGTAGTGATGGGAAAACGAAGACTTATGAAGCACTTGTGATTTTTGAGTTTTTTTTTGATTCGATAAAGAGGGTGTTTAAACAGGGTCAAATATGAGCTTCCTCAGAAAATAATTAAATGGAAAACGCATGTAGAAAATGTAGAATTATTCATTAAAACGCATGTTTATGCATTTAATTATTTATTAAAATGCATATTTATGCGCGTGCTAGTCAAACAAACTTGCTTCTGTACAATTTTTATGGTTTTAAGTGATAACATTCAAAACAATATCATTTCTAGTAGATATTTTAGTGCAGGACAAAATAGGACGTGATACGGTATCACCGGTGCTTGCAGAGTTGACTCAACAATTTTTATAGACCATCTTGGCATCCATGGAGTATAAGGAGGACGTCTTTGTCTTCATAATCGCTTAAGAGTGACGGGGCAATGTGACTTGCGAAAAACAATTTCAAAACATTAAAAACGTGTATATATTTATTGATGGATTCATTCACTTGGTGCATATATAACGGGAAAAAAAATGTACCAAGAGATAAAAAAAATGCGCGTGCATGCCATGCACAACATATGCACGCAGAAGACAGATGAGGACAAGCAGGAAGACAAGAGTCCGCATGCCTGGGCGGGTGCTTGTGCGTGCATGCCGCGCCATCATGGTTTTTTCGACGCTCGCTCCGATCATCTGGGAATCGGCGGCGCATTCAAAACTCCCCGTCAAAAAACTTGATGAAAAGGCTTACGAAATCGTGGGGGTCGCGTTCGAGATTCACCCCGGGAAATCTGACAATCGCAAATACATTTATTCAAGCCTCATAGGCTCAAATGAAGTTTGAATACTTTGATTTTTACCTCTGAGTAAATAAAATAAAAATATTAACTCATTCAATCACAAAGATGTATTTTTAATTTTTAAAGACATTCTTACATTTTTTTTAAAATTGTTTGGCAAAAGAAAGTTCCTAAAATAAAAGAAAAAAAATCAAATTAAAAAAAGTTTACCGTATTGTACTTTTGTTTTTAGCTCTGAGTTAAAAAAAAAAAGCTCATAAAAGTCCACCCAAGGGCAAACGGCCATTCCGTTTTGAGGCCAATGGCTAAATTTTCCTCATTTTGCTTTTAAAAGTCATTTATGAATATTTGTTTTCCTTCAACCATTCAAGTTGTCAGTGGCATCAGTTCTATCATAGGTTAAGTTTATTAACGCCTGCAAAAAAATGGAAAAATGCTGTTTTTGTAGTCTGTGATGTGATGATGACACTTTTAATACGAAACCATGAATTGGTCTCTACCGCCACCTACTGTCTTGAGGCGAAACACAAGTCAACAAACAATTTTCTGTTTGCTGACATAGTTTGTCCGCCGTTCAACGGAATGTTGCAAAAATCGCAGGAAATTCAACATATTGAATCCTATTAAAATGCATCTCAAAATTTGGAATTATAATTCTTTTATATGGTCCAAAATTTGGACAAGGGTTATTTTAGTACACGGAATCTCGCACGTCTAGCTGCGCTCACATCGAAATGTCAGAATCGTTGCATTTTGAAAGTTTACGTGTTTTAATCAGATGCTGGAAATTTCCCACATGTAGCATGCTAGCAAGAGGCCGCAGGCGCAGACGTTCGGCTTAGCCGCTCGGCAAAAAAAAACGCCGCAAACGTTAGACTTTTCACACGAACGCCTCGGCGCAATTAATGCACTAATCCGCATGGATTGCATGTTTGGACCGGCGCTGGCAGGGAGTGGAGCGAACCCACGCGACGCGGGCGTCTCGGCGTCTGGCTTCCGACCAGATGCGCTTCAGGTCCGTCGTAAAACAGAAACGGCGCGCGGGTTCAAGCCCCGAGCTTGACATTCCTGCCTTCTCCCCAAAATGACTTTTCCCGTCTCAATGGTCAACCTTTGCGAACCGTTCCTGATAACGGAGAAAGAAAAAAAAATAGTCCGGCTGGAACAGGACGCTTTTAAGTGCGCCGAATCAAACCGTGGACGTCGGACGGTTTCGAAAGCGTCTCGCGGGGACTCTAAAATCCGGAATCTCTTCTGCCTTCCAAAACAAGCAATAAGTCCGAACCAAAGAAACACAACAATGACATGATTGTTTCCTTTGTTTTCGCAAGGCCTCCACTTGCTCCTGAGAGACGTGTCGCGTTTAAGCTAATTGATTCCTTCAACGCAGCAATTTGGAGTTCAACCAACTATTTTTTGCCCAAGGGGGCCTCAAAAGTCAAACAATGTGGAGTTCGACCTAAATTGATTTGGAGGAATACATAAGTATGAGAGTAGCTTGTTTTATGTCGTCAAAAGTTAAACAAATTTTAAAAATTGTGCACTGCCGTTTGATGACACGCTATCACTAGTGCTTGCAGAGTTGAGTTTTTTACTGTAACATGCTAAAATAAATCTAATATCTAATAAAGTCCAACTTGCTTACACTAAGCTGGATTTGCTCTAGTAAAAAAAAGAAAATGTAAGTGGAGATTCATTATTAAAGTTCATAAATGATTCACTTCTGTGGAGATTATTGTGTCACATTTGCGAATGGTCATTTGTTGCTAGGCAGAGTTCGTAGGGCTAGCTAAAGTCATGCTGAACACTTAAAAAAAGAATATATATTTATTTGAACTAAACATGGCATGCATTTTTTAATGTTCCAAATCTTGAATATTTAATTTAAAAACAAAATGCGTTCAATAGAAAACCAGAGAGCTGTAATTTTAATACAGAGAAACCGCGATCATATTCTCAAAATCTACTATCAGTCCACACTTATGATTTTTTCTTAATTTTTTGGGGGGAAATGGGTAAAATAATGTAATCTAGATTCTCTAAATAAGGACAATATGGATTTGGAACCTTGCGTTTCATCGTAATTAGCGTTAAACAAAAATGTAAGATGCTAATCCCGAGACGACTGGATTACGAGGGCATTAGCGTTATCTTTTCCCGATCTTGAAAGCCATAAAAACATATTTCTTGACGAGTGTTTGGCGAGGGCGGCGGTCAGCGCGTCAACAGCCACCAATGGCGTGTTTGTACAGTCCGACTCTTTCTACAAGTACGAGTAAGATGACGGCGTAAGATATTTTTCGTCAAAAGGGGAAAAAAAGTCTGGCTTTCGCGGCACCATGGAAGTCATTGAAGCATGGTTTATTTTTAATAAGCACTAATGGCTTTGTCCTTTTGAAGCGAGGTGGGAACCTGCCCAACAATGTCAACAGCTGACTTTTCTAACTGAGCGCTTCACTTCAGTCCAACTTGCTTACACTAAACTGGATTTGCTCTAGTAAAAAAAAAATTTAAGTGGAGATTCATTATAAAAGTTCAGAAATTATTCACTTCTGTGGAGATTATTGTGTCA